>NW_020864709.1:0-32304 GCF_003713205.1 Coffea eugenioides
GGCAAAAGGCTTGAAATCGGACGTAATGTCCCAGATATTTGGAAGAAATTCAGGGTATAGTGAAGCTTCAAATCAAAATTCATCCCTGGTGGTGCTGGACAACACAACAAGCTAGCACAACGGCTATGCTTCACCAAAGAATTTCAGTTCAGTAAGTTGGCCCTGGTGGTGCTGGACAACACAACAAGCTAGCACAACGGCTAAACTTCACCAGAGAGCCTCCGTTCAAGTATTTCATCCCTGGTGGTGCTGGACAACACAACAGGCATGCCTCGCCAGAGAATGGCGGTGCTGGACAACACAACAGGCAATGCCCCACCAGAGAGGTTTAGTTCAACCGCTACAGAAAAGTAGTAGCCGGTCTACAACCACATGAATACGAATAAGTTCAAGAGTAGGGTCAAAGCAGTGTTCAATCAATAAGTTCAAAAGCAGGGTCAAATATTACAAGTTCAGGGAGCATGAACACAAGTTCAAGTTCAAGGATCATAAGTACAGGTAGGAACACACTGGCCTAACCTCTGTCCAGCAATTCACATTCTTAAGCAGTCACAAATCCTAGTCCACATTCCATATATTCAGTCAAATGAGGTCCACTAAGGATACGTAAGGCACCTTAGCCTAAACAGGTTCAAGTTGCAAGTAAGCTCAATCTCATCGGTCCCAGGCAGTTCAAGATTTTTCACCAAACCAACAAAATACTACTGGAGAGTGCACACTTTCTAAAATTGAAATATGGTCACAGAACCAATCATCATATACGTTGTGCACAAGAAAATCTCACCAAGTTCCCGACTAGGTTAATCCTTAATACACTGGTAGATCTGATCTTCGGGTTTATTCTCGATTCATTGTCAGTACTAGGGACCTTTTCCATTCCTGCTGCCCTACTTAATAGAAGTCTATAATCACAGAACAAGGCATATTTAAGCACGAGCTAACAATTGTACAAGACATATACACCGGACAAGACATATACAAGGTATAAAAATTTGTTTGAATCGGAACATGATTCTTTACAGGTATCAAAAATTATAGCACGAGCTAAAAGTCACAAAATAAGGCCAATATGTCACAGATAAAAGCTCATGTAAGCAGGAGACCAAAGCCTCAGGACGTGCACCACCCTTCCTAGGCTATAGTTAACCCCAAGGGTCCAATTATTGCTAATTTCAATCAAATCACCTACCCTTACGATATCCAATCAATCCATAATACCAGTTGAAACCAAAGGTTATCCTTTCGAAGTTCAAAGTTCAAAATCTGGAATAAACAAGCGACTAGCAAAAATACCATCGTCTTCAAGAATAACCCATCTTAGGTTCTATCGTAAAGTCTCAAGTTCCAAGTTCAAACCCAAGAAACAAGTACAGCTGGCTAACTTACGTGTCAAATAAAACCAAGTCACTTCACACTAACCCCGTGCTCTTGAATGCGGTTACTTTATATCTCAAAGTCCCTCAGTCCGTACACTTAAAGATAGGTTTACCCTTCTAGAAAGTCAAGAATTTTAAACCATAAGTAAAGTATATAAAGTAACCCGAAACTTATCAAGTTCAGGAGTTTCATTATAATTCCAATAACTCGCCATTCTTTCGAAAACTCAAGATATATTTGTTTTTCATGTAAAGCAGAGACAAATTCAAGTGCGAGAATATGCCGGTCTACAATCAAGGAGAAAACTTAGTTTAGAAAATTTTAACCGTATCCACCTACCATACACAAAATTCAACAACTCATCAGTTATTCAAGTAAAATTCACATTTTTTTTTTGTTTTTTTTTTTTACTAAAATCAGCAAATCATCGCTTGCAAATATCTAGGAGGTATACAGGCAGAAAATGCATTTTATTTATTTGATATTCTTTTATCTTGGTTCAAAATCATCATACGTGGAGGTTGGCCAACAAATTTCGGTCTCTTAACCCCCATAGCCAGTAATATAAATACCTCAACTCTTGCCATGCTTCGAGGTATAAGGATAATTCAAAGGCGTCTAATCTTTCACTACAATTCTCTCATCCCATATTTTCCTTCCATATAAATCCCAAGTAAGAAACTCCCAAATAATCAATTTCTTTAACCCCTAGGATACGATAGATCCTCGTTACATAATATTCAAATTAATCTCACAGTCAGGCATCCTAATCTTTCACTCTAGGATACGCTACAGAGATCTGAAGCCTAAGCTCTGATACCAATTGTGACAGCCCCACTTTCCCCTAAGGCGAACCAAAGGGGTTAGCGGACTGCCTGCCCAGCTCTCGCCAGGACTACGGATCAGTTCACGTCGATCTAATACGTTCCGGAACATACCCACGCGCGTAAACAAGTCAAAATCACAAAAGAAAAAAAAACGCAAATTGAAACCGATGATGAACAGTACCGGCCATGTCCGAATCCGGATACTAGGCCGAGAGTAGCCAAATTTTTCTTTTGCCGTTTGAAATACAAGTTAATCCGAAACCCAACCAAATGTCAACCAAACATACATACAGTGAAATGTAACATTTACAAGCCAAAAGCCAAAGCGGCATATCAAAACGATTCATCATGGATATACATGATCGGTTTGCCAACCAAAAGAAATTGAACCCAATACACATTAGGGTTTCATGCAAGGAGCTAGTCAAAATAGACATATACATGGCTCAATTTGGCAACCAACAAGTATGAGCTTCCAAAAGTGATTATTTTCCTGTAAGGAAAACAAATGGAATGGTGTGAGCTAAAGCTCAGTGAGCAACTATCACACAATCAACCAAGATCACTTAAGCATAATCGTTCATTGCAAATATTCAAATAAGAAGCAAAACAAATCGGTAAAAGGATACGAACGGCTCTCAAGAGCCCATTTCCACGCTTACATTCTTGATCGAACTTCATTGACCCTCCGTCAATGTTAAAAGTACCAAACCGTAGACCTCACTTCACTTCCATTCCTTCCACCCAACATACCCCAACCGGGCCCGCACTCCAAGCAGTAACTTTAGGTGATACTCGAGTACACCGGAACCAAGGGTCTCATTACCACAAGATTCTCATTTCAGTCCCCGTGGCTAGTCAATTTTTACGACCAAGCCCTCGCTGGCTCGATTCGAGTGACTCCCAACGGGGTTGAGCTCAGTAGTACAGTAGGGTCGTTGGATACTCGTCCAACCGACACCCAAACAATATCAGTACAGTCATTCATAAAGCAGTACAGTAAGACAGTGAAACAGTACACAGTCGTTCACAAGCATAAAAGGAATGAGGGCGGTCAAGTACACCCTCACCCTAATCATTTCCAATAGCCAAACAAGCCTTCAAGGCATCACAATCACATATAGCAAAGCCACTTTATAAATCCAAGTGAGTAGTATACTCACCAATCGATAAAATGATGTTTCATGCACCGTCGTTAAACGAACGTCGTGCACCACCGTTTCCTCCTAGAACAAGTAAACAATTCCCATAAGACTCGATAACGAGTCATGAATCAACACTAATCACAACCCAATAGGGTTTCATATACATAAACAAGCATCATAAGCAAACCAGAAATTAGAAGTAGCACTAGCCTTGGCCCCGAATAGAAAAACTGTTTTGCCCTTATTATGCGGTAATGGCGTCAAATTCACTACGGTTATCGGATGGGGGTGTAAGACCCACCGTTTCGAAGCTATGAAACAGGGATACAACAATGAAGAAGGCCTCTCAGTCCAAATCCTAGCACAACTAGGTCAAAAATGCAGAAAACCAACCCAGAACCGTAATTGCAGGTTCACAGATCACACAAAACTGTAATCAGTCTATCTCAGCCTACACAGGTCCAAATGCATTGATTCCAAAGGAATATGAAAGCTAAGACATCAAGTTACATTTCATCAGAAGACACCAACAACAAAATACAAAACAATTCCAGTCAAAACAGGCAATCACTATCGCAGTTCTGACATTCTGTTCACCAAAAACAGCAACAGTAAAAACGCCATAACTCACTCTATACTACTCCAAATGCCCTGAAATTTTGCAGGCACTTCATACTCATCAATACCTACAACTTTCATGTTTTGATCAAAGTCCAATTCGGCCTCTATCTATGACCTAAAATTTCGGACAGATTAGGGTTTCATGAACCCTAACTTTTCACATTTCATTCCAAACCCAAAATTGATTGCATTTATCAACAATTCACACCCACTAGAGTCAAAGCCCCTTATTACCAACCATCAAAAACAACCACACCATCAAGATCATATGAAACCAGAAAATTCCTCAAAAAATAAAAAACTCAACCAAATCACTTCAAACCAAGAAATAAATCACAATTTCTAACACCATAGCCACCATTAGGCATAAATTCAACATCATTAGATATAGGAGGGTGTTCATATACCACTTACCAAGTAACCAAGAGAGAGGAAGATGTTGGACACCTTAAGTCTTCAAACAAACTTCACTAAACTACTTCCTAGCACCCAAGGAAGGAATTTTATGGAGTAAAAACTAATTTAAGCAAGTAGTTTGGATGATTTGAGCTAGGAATTTGCCAAGATGTTGAAGAGTTTTGTCTTTCTTCTTGCTAGAGAGGTTCGGCCATCAAGGGGTGAAAATGGTAAGTTTTTTGTGAATTTTGAAGATATTTAATCCATAAGTCAAAAGGTCAAAATCATGAATAGTAAATCATAAAGTCCACCCAATAGAAAAATGACACATGGCATCTCATTAAATGCAATTCAATCCTTTCTTTTCTCTCTCACATCAATCACCTCACACTCCTTTACTTATCCATTAACACCCGATAAATTTCACAGTATCCGAAACTTAAACTTATTGGCCGAATTTTTCCGAACTTTTCACACTAGTGGGTCCCACGTCCATATTCGATCCGTAATTTCTCAAAAACTACCCAATGCTAGAAAAATCATCTAAAAACTATAATTACTCATAAAATCCACCAAGAAAATATTCCTAGGCCAGAAAATGCAGAAAACATGCAATTAAAGGGGAAAACCCTAGGAAAAATATTAGGGAATTTACGGGTTCTCACACTCTCTCCCCCTTAAAAGAATGTCGTCCTCGACATTCTAATTCCTATATAAAGCCGGTCAAGATATCGCTCAGAAACCAATCAAGCAGTAGAATTCCATCTCTTCTAACTCGTATTCACCAGGTCCAATTTGTTTTTCCCAAAGTCAGTCAAATACTAAGAAACATTCTAATCTTACTTATCACAATTCATGATCTTGTAAATCACTTATCAAATTCAAGTACTAAATATCACGCCAATCCAACTTATCAAATAGTCATGGTCCAGTGGTCCAGTAGGGAGTTAATCGCGTAACCAGATAAAACAGGCAAAAGGCTTGAAATCGGACGTAATGTCCCAGATATTTGGAAGAAATTCAGGGTATAGTGAAGCTTCAAATCAAAATTCATCCCTGGTGGTGCTGGACAACACAACAAGCTAGCACAACGGCTATGCTTCACCAAAGAATTTCAGTTCAGTAAGTTGGCCCTGGTGGTGCTGGACAACACAACAAGCTAGCACAACGGCTAAACTTCACCAGAGAGCCTCCGTTCAAGTATTTCATCCCTGGTGGTGCTGGACAACACAACAGGCATGCCTCGCCAGAGAATGGCGGTGCTGGACAACACAACAGGCAATGCCCCACCAGAGAGGTTTAGTTCAACCGCTACAGAAAAGTAGTAGCCGGTCTACAACCACATGAATACGAATAAGTTCAAGAGTAGGGTCAAAGCAGTGTTCAATCAATAAGTTCAAAAGCAGGGTCAAATATTACAAGTTCAGGGAGCATGAACACAAGTTCAAGTTCAAGGATCATAAGTACAGGTAGGAACACACTGGCCTAACCTCTGTCCAGCAATTCACATTCTTAAGCAGTCACAAATCCTAGTCCACATTCCATATATTCAGTCAAATGAGGTCCACTAAGGATACGTAAGGCACCTTAGCCTAAACAGGTTCAAGTTGCAAGTAAGCTCAATCTCATCGGTCCCAGGCAGTTCAAGATTTTTCACCAAACCAACAAAATACTACTGGAGAGTGCACACTTTCTAAAATTGAAATATGGTCACAGAACCAATCATCATATACGTTGTGCACAAGAAAATCTCACCAAGTTCCCGACTAGGTTAATCCTTAATACACTGGTAGATCTGATCTTCGGGTTTATTCTCGATTCATTGTCAGTACTAGGGACCTTTTCCATTCCTGCTGCCCTACTTAATAGAAGTCTATAATCACAGAACAAGGCATATTTAAGCACGAGCTAACAATTGTACAAGACATATACACCGGACAAGACATATACAAGGTATAAAAATTTGTTTGAATCGGAACATGATTCTTTACAGGTATCAAAAATTATAGCACGAGCTAAAAGTCACAAAATAAGGCCAATATGTCACAGATAAAAGCTCATGTAAGCAGGAGACCAAAGCCTCAGGACGTGCACCACCCTTCCTAGGCTATAGTTAACCCCAAGGGTCCAATTATTGCTAATTTCAATCAAATCACCTACCCTTACGATATCCAATCAATCCATAATACCAGTTGAAACCAAAGGTTATCCTTTCGAAGTTCAAAGTTCAAAATCTGGAATAAACAAGCGACTAGCAAAAATACCATCGTCTTCAAGAATAACCCATCTTAGGTTCTATCGTAAAGTCTCAAGTTCCAAGTTCAAACCCAAGAAACAAGTACAGCTGGCTAACTTACGTGTCAAATAAAACCAAGTCACTTCACACTAACCCCGTGCTCTTGAATGCGGTTACTTTATATCTCAAAGTCCCTCAGTCCGTACACTTAAAGATAGGTTTACCCTTCTAGAAAGTCAAGAATTTTAAACCATAAGTAAAGTATATAAAGTAACCCGAAACTTATCAAGTTCAGGAGTTTCATTATAATTCCAATAACTCGCCATTCTTTCGAAAACTCAAGATATATTTGTTTTTCATGTAAAGCAGAGACAAATTCAAGTGCGAGAATATGCCGGTCTACAATCAAGGAGAAAACTTAGTTTAGAAAATTTTAACCGTATCCACCTACCATACACAAAATTCAACAACTCATCAGTTATTCAAGTAAAATTCACATTTTTTTTTTGTTTTTTTTTTTTACTAAAATCAGCAAATCATCGCTTGCAAATATCTAGGAGGTATACAGGCAGAAAATGCATTTTATTTATTTGATATTCTTTTATCTTGGTTCAAAATCATCATACGTGGAGGTTGGCCAACAAATTTCGGTCTCTTAACCCCCATAGCCAGTAATATAAATACCTCAACTCTTGCCATGCTTCGAGGTATAAGGATAATTCAAAGGCGTCTAATCTTTCACTACAATTCTCTCATCCCATATTTTCCTTCCATATAAATCCCAAGTAAGAAACTCCCAAATAATCAATTTCTTTAACCCCTAGGATACGATAGATCCTCGTTACATAATATTCAAATTAATCTCACAGTCAGGCATCCTAATCTTTCACTCTAGGATACGCTACAGAGATCTGAAGCCTAAGCTCTGATACCAATTGTGACAGCCCCACTTTCCCCTAAGGCGAACCAAAGGGGTTAGCGGACTGCCTGCCCAGCTCTCGCCAGGACTACGGATCAGTTCACGTCGATCTAATACGTTCCGGAACATACCCACGCGCGTAAACAAGTCAAAATCACAAAAGAAAAAAAACGCAAATTGAAACCGATGATGAACAGTACCGGCCATGTCCGAATCCGGATACTAGGCCGAGAGTAGCCAAATTTTTCTTTTGCCGTTTGAAATACAAGTTAATCCGAAACCCAACCAAATGTCAACCAAACATACATACAGTGAAATGTAACATTTACAAGCCAAAAGCCAAAGCGGCATATCAAAACGATTCATCATGGATATACATGATCGGTTTGCCAACCAAAAGAAATTGAACCCAATACACATTAGGGTTTCATGCAAGGAGCTAGTCAAAATAGACATATACATGGCTCAATTTGGCAACCAACAAGTATGAGCTTCCAAAAGTGATTATTTTCCTGTAAGGAAAACAAATGGAATGGTGTGAGCTAAAGCTCAGTGAGCAACTATCACACAATCAACCAAGATCACTTAAGCATAATCGTTCATTGCAAATATTCAAATAAGAAGCAAAACAAATCGGTAAAAGGATACGAACGGCTCTCAAGAGCCCATTTCCACGCTTACATTCTTGATCGAACTTCATTGACCCTCCGTCAATGTTAAAAGTACCAAACCGTAGACCTCACTTCACTTCCATTCCTTCCACCCAACATACCCCAACCGGGCCCGCACTCCAAGCAGTAACTTTAGGTGATACTCGAGTACACCGGAACCAAGGGTCTCATTACCACAAGATTCTCATTTCAGTCCCCGTGGCTAGTCAATTTTTACGACCAAGCCCTCGCTGGCTCGATTCGAGTGACTCCCAACGGGGTTGAGCTCAGTAGTACAGTAGGGTCGTTGGATACTCGTCCAACCGACACCCAAACAATATCAGTACAGTCATTCATAAAGCAGTACAGTAAGACAGTGAAACAGTACACAGTCGTTCACAAGCATAAAAGGAATGAGGGCGGTCAAGTACACCCTCACCCTAATCATTTCCAATAGCCAAACAAGCCTTCAAGGCATCACAATCACATATAGCAAAGCCACTTTATAAATCCAAGTGAGTAGTATACTCACCAATCGATAAAATGATGTTTCATGCACCGTCGTTAAACGAACGTCGTGCACCACCGTTTCCTCCTAGAACAAGTAAACAATTCCCATAAGACTCGATAACGAGTCATGAATCAACACTAATCACAACCCAATAGGGTTTCATATACATAAACAAGCATCATAAGCAAACCAGAAATTAGAAGTAGCACTAGCCTTGGCCCCGAATAGAAAAACTGTTTTGCCCTTATTATGCGGTAATGGCGTCAAATTCACTACGGTTATCGGATGGGGGTGTAAGACCCACCGTTTCGAAGCTATGAAACAGGGATACAACAATGAAGAAGGCCTCTCAGTCCAAATCCTAGCACAACTAGGTCAAAAATGCAGAAAACCAACCCAGAACCGTAATTGCAGGTTCACAGATCACACAAAACTGTAATCAGTCTATCTCAGCCTACACAGGTCCAAATGCATTGATTCCAAAGGAATATGAAAGCTAAGACATCAAGTTACATTTCATCAGAAGACACCAACAACAAAATACAAAACAATTCCAGTCAAAACAGGCAATCACTATCGCAGTTCTGACATTCTGTTCACCAAAAACAGCAACAGTAAAAACGCCATAACTCACTCTATACTACTCCAAATGCCCTGAAATTTTGCAGGCACTTCATACTCATCAATACCTACAACTTTCATGTTTTGATCAAAGTCCAATTCGGCCTCTATCTATGACCTAAAATTTCGGACAGATTAGGGTTTCATGAACCCTAACTTTTCACATTTCATTCCAAACCCAAAATTGATTGCATTTATCAACAATTCACACCCACTAGAGTCAAAGCCCCTTATTACCAACCATCAAAAACAACCACACCATCAAGATCATATGAAACCAGAAAATTCCTCAAAAAATAAAAAACTCAACCAAATCACTTCAAACCAAGAAATAAATCACAATTTCTAACACCATAGCCACCATTAGGCATAAATTCAACATCATTAGATATAGGAGGGTGTTCATATACCACTTACCAAGTAACCAAGAGAGAGGAAGATGTTGGACACCTTAAGTCTTCAAACAAACTTCACTAAACTACTTCCTAGCACCCAAGGAAGGAATTTTATGGAGTAAAAACTAATTTAAGCAAGTAGTTTGGATGATTTGAGCTAGGAATTTGCCAAGATGTTGAAGAGTTTTGTCTTTCTTCTTGCTAGAGAGGTTCGGCCATCAAGGGGTGAAAATGGGTAAGTTTTTTGTGAATTTTGAAGATATTTAATCCATAAGTCAAAAGGTCAAAATCATGAATAGTAAATCATAAAGTCCACCCAATAGAAAAATGACACATGGCATCTCATTAAATGCAATTCAATCCTTTCTTTTCTCTCTCACATCAATCACCTCACACTCCTTTACTTATCCATTAACACCCGATAAATTTCACAGTATCCGAAACTTAAACTTATTGGCCGAATTTTTCCGAACTTTTCACACTAGTGGGTCCCACGTCCATATTCGATCCGTAATTTCTCAAAAACTACCCAATGCTAGAAAAATCATCTAAAAACTATAATTACTCATAAAATCCACCAAGAAAATATTCCTAGGCCAGAAAATGCAGAAAACATGCAATTAAAGGGGAAAACCCTAGGAAAAATATTAGGGAATTTACGGGTTCTCACATTTGAGATGTTTCTTGACCAAATGTTTGGAAACGGCAAAATGAAAGTTCAAAGGCAGCATAGCCTTAGAATTTCTTGTGATTTCAACGGTTTCGTTAACCGATTTCCGTACGTATTTTTCCATGAAAATTGACAGAGGAATAGCTCTCATATGGTAGTATAATACTGCCAAATTTGGTGCCAATCCAAGTCCTCCTCGATGCCCAACAGATGTCCCAAATTATGCTTTTCAAATCTGGAAAACTTTTCCTTTTCTCTTGGCCGAATGGTCAAATCTGATTTGGGGAGTTATATTTCAAAAATTGTGATGTTCATTACCTTTAAATTGCTTATTGGATGTTAATGGACTCTTGGTTTTGAAAATGGAGTGATTTAGAACTGATTTCACTGCACAAGACGTTTGCAAGCAAAAGAAAAGTGAGAAGGCAGATTAGCTTTGAAATATTTCTTGAACTTTGGGTGTTTTAATGACTGCCTTCTCGTGGGAATTTTTGCATGAAACTTGGTAGAAATGTTGTTCACACATGGAAGATTTAGTGTACCAATTTTGGTGTATTTCTAATGCCAAATCGATGGCCAAATGATATTTCCAAGATAGTCTTTGAATCTGGAAAATGACTGAACAGTTTGCGAAATGTGATCAACTTTGGACTGATGTCTCTCGATATTCAAAACTCCGATTCTTGTTCCGCCTATTGTGTTTTAAACTTTGATTGTAACTCTAATTTAGTTCCAAATTTTAGAGGCTAGTTCGCATTGTGTGAATTTTGCCGAATTTCCAAACTTTGCCGAAGATCAACCCAAAACTGTCTTAATGGTCCAAAACAGCCACTTTGGGCCAACTTTCGAATGCCTTCCATTTGAAATCATGGAAAAGTGTATTCTAGGAACTTTTAGTACTTCGGAAGAAGTTTCCAACGGTACCAAGTTTTCCAATTTTGGACTTGTAATGAGTGAGATACGATTTTTCAAAGATCTCGTATCAAAGCTGAAATTTTTGAAACTTAAGGAAATGAGTTTTTCGAATTCTCCTTTTCCCCTCGATATCACTTGAACGTTTTACACTTGATTTCAAAGATGAAAACTCGATTTCTCTTGTGCTTTAAAAACCCCACTTTTGAGTCTTGATTCGCGAGTAATTTAGGCTCGCTTTCGTGAGATTTTCTTGGATTGTACAAGCGTAAAATCATTCATGATAATTAGGGTATATAAATGATAGTTCACTATTAATTGCTCAGGCTCGCACGAGGACCTTCAAGAGGATTCCACGGTGGACGCCTGAACGTCAAGTGACATTTCTTCTTTGTTTATTTGGTGAGTGTCAAGTATGTGTTAAATGCTTATGTGATTGAGATATTAGTTGTACAAGTGTTATACATGATATGTAAACTTGCCGAGCCGAGTGTGTACTTTATCGCACTCGTTCTCATTTGAAATAAATGACTCATGTTCGACCTGACTTGACTTGCTTGACCTGACATGACTTGACTTGGAAAATATGCTATGGCTGCATAAGTCGATTGGAGCGATGTCTCATCGACCTCTGAATGATAGTAAGTACCACACCGATTTGGTGGGAGGTACCTCTCGAATCGTCTCAGACCTATTAACTGAACGATTGTAAGTACCACACCGATCCGGGTGGGAGGTACCTCTCGAGTCGTCTCAGTACCCTAGACCTCTGAACGATAGCAAGTACCACACCGATTCGGGTAGGAGGTACCTCTCGAATTGTCTCAGAACCCTAAAGCATTCTAAGTCGATTGGAGCGATGTCTCATCAACCTCTGGACGATAGTAAGTACCACACCGATTTGGTGAGAGGTATCTCTCGAATCGTCTCAGAACTATAAACTGAACGATAGTAAGTACCACACCGATTTGGGTGGGAGGTACCTCTCGAGTCGTCTCAGAAATATACATGGAATATGTGAAGGGCTACGAACTCAATTACCTACCCGGGGAACAGGGTGTCGTCATGGGAAGGTATTAAAATTGAATTTGGGCAAAGTAAGAAATCATTAGCTCCGGAGAGCTTCTGCATCCTACTCAAGGGTGTTTATTATAAATTGTGAAATTCCTTGAATGTTATAGTTTTCACTATTGTGTAAGTGCTATTATTATTGAATTACTTGTCTTGCATGTTTTCTTGGCCTCACGAGCATCTGCTCACCCCGCTAGACTTGCTTTCTTTAACAGGAGCTGAAATGGAAGGAATTATGGAGAGGTCGACTTGATGGCCTTTTATTAGAATTTTGAATGTATTCATTTAGTCAACTTTTGGAAGCTGTATATTTTGGGATTGTAAGATATTTTGGTAACTTATAATGTAAGACTTGATCGATTATTAAGGAATTGACCTTCCTTTATATTTTTGACTTTTAGTACTGATTGGTTATTCTTAAGTTTGAATTGAATTTGTACCGAGTCCTGGCGAGAGCTGGGCAGGCGTCCCACAGATACCCTTGGGTTCACCCTTGGGAGAAGTGGATTTCCGTCTACTTCAATTAATTGTCAATTAGTAGTTTAGAGTTGTGAGTTTTGTAGTTTTATGGGAAAATTTCTTGGAGAAAGTGGTGACTTGGGAAATTTCAGATTTTGGTGAATTTTCTGGTCTTAATTGATGCTTGAGCAATTGCCATGGAATGATAGCTTCGTTATGTGTAAAATGAAGCTTTTATATGCTAGTTTGGGTTGCTTACGAAAAATTCCAGCTTGTGTGGTTAAATTTCAGCTTTAGGGTTTCAATTTGGGGCTTTAGTGTGGTGGTTTTGGAGCTATCACTTGGTTCAAATTGAAGGGTATTGTGGCCCTAGTTAAGTGTGTTTTATAACTTATGTGTTGTGTGTGCAATTGTGGTTGATTTGAGTTGAGATTGGTGATGGATTGTAGGGTGGAAAGTAAAGGAATTTAAAGAGGAATCTGTCCTATTTCTGACCTGTATATCCGAGTATCATAGAGGCTGAATCAGGTCAGGGTCAAAACATGAAAGTTGTAGGGAATGGAACTAGCTGCCTACAAAATTTCACCTCAATTGGAGCACTGTAGCATGTGAAATGACTAAAATACCCCTGACTGCCCAATGCCCTTTTTCGCGGACAGTTTTCTGTGCTCTCTGAGATTGCACATTTTGACCTTGAAAATACATGATTTGGGTGTTGATGTCTTCATAGGAAATGTAGTTCTCTGTCTTAGTTTCGAAACGGCATAAAGTGTACCCTAATCCGATGAGCGTAGCTTCAGTTGTGACCAAAATGCTATAAAACGTCCAATTTGTTGTTTTGCTATTTGTCTTTAAAACTTGTTTCCGGTCATATTGTTAGACTTGTCTTGTAATGGGATGCCATTGAGCCTAGTTGAAGAGCTATTGTGTTAAGTTTACTTATGTGTTGAATTGGGCTAAGTTGAGGAAAAAAATGAAGCCATAATTAGCTGGAAAATAGCAAAATACAAAGGGCATGCTGTCCAAAATTTTAGGGCTACTTGATTCCTTCAAGTTTGGGTCGATTTGGTGATAAACTTGCTTAAGATGCTTGGTATATCTATAAGTTTTACTTAGATGTTGAACTTTGGTTGAAATGGAAGGATTTGCATTGGTATTTTCCTCCAAGTAGTTGGCTGAAATTTCCGTTTGTTGGTCAAGTGATAGCGAAGTCTATTACCTTGTGTTTTCTAACCTTTTCACGATTTGGTTTTGGCCAAAACTTGTTCCAAACATTGGTTAAACCTTTGTGCTTGAATTTGAGTGAAAACTATTTCGATTAGGAGGTGAACAACCTCATGATTTCACTTGTGTCATGGCTGCGAAAATTCTGGTTTGAAAGGCAAATTTGTATCTTGTTACCTTTGCGTCTTAAAGCCTTAAAATCACTTGTGCCATGATTTCACTTGTTGCCTGGTTACCTTGTTATCTTATTACCTTTAGCACCCTGTTGCTTACTATGACATACGACTCGTAACACTTTGCCTGCGAATGAAAGTAGTTCATTGGATAGGCATACGACTAGTAATCGAGTTTCAATAGAGTTCAGTCGATCCTGAATGTTTGTGGAGATCTACTTGGAGACTTAAGCGACGAGACTTCTAACATAGGAGATGACGCAGGAGCTGAGCCTGCTCAGGACGGGAGTCAGCTAGTCCCGCGGCGGACTAAGTCTTGACTGTTAGATTACCATTTTGGGTGATTTTGACCATTGTAAATAGAAAGGATAGGGGACGTCTTGACTCACTGGTTGTATAGTTTTCTTTTGACCCGGTGGTTGCATGATATGGCGTGATGAACAATGCCTGTACTTTTGAGGCTCGTGCTTGATACTTTCGACCTTGTTAGCTTGTAAACAATTGCTATGAGCCTTTGAACGTATAATACTTTGACTTTGAATTTGACTGTGATTTTGACTTTATTTCTATTTTGACATTTAACTGCTTTGTGTTTTCACTTGCTTATCATGATTCTGACTTCATTTTTCTTTGACTTTGATTATGAATAAGTATCTATTATATACCAATACTTACTTTACCCTATTAGTTATAATACTTGGACCCTAGACCAATGAGTAATAATAGAGGGTAAATGGCAACGTGGTCGGGGTCATGGGCGTGGACCTATGCAAGTCCATGATCAAGAAGAGGAACAAGGATCTATAGCAAATCAGAACCAAGGACCTGGAGGTGAAGAAGAGGACCAGATAGTTACGGCTATCAATCATTTGACTGATTTATTAGCCCGATTGCTTGACCAGCAAGGTCAAGTGCCCGGTAGTCAGTAAAGGGACCCTGAAGTAGGTGAAGATAGGATCCTGGAACGGTTTCAAAAGTTTTCTCCTCCTAAATTTCTTGGAGGACCAGATCCCGAAATTGTCGAAAATTGGTTTAAAGAATGGTGGATATATTTGCTACATTGCATTTCACCGAGGAAAGACAAGTGACTTTCGCTGGTTTCCAATTGGAAGGTGTAGCCCGTTCCTAGTGGAACGTAGTAAGGGCAAAATGGGACAGGAAGCAAGCTTCACTTACCTAGTTTAACTTCACTCGGGAATTTAATGAGAAATTTCTTCCGCCTTTAATTCAGGATAAAGAAAGGATGAATTTATGAAACTGCGCCAAGGCACTTCGAGTGTGGCATATTATGAGACCCAGTTCACCAGACTCTCTAAATTTGCTCCGAAACTAGTGATTAATTAGCAGAAATGCCTGTGACAGCCCCACCTTCCCTTAAGGCGAACCAAAGGGGTTAGCGGACTGCCTGCCCAGCTCTCGCCAGGACTAACGGTGCAGATTAGAGCAATCTATTACGTTCTAGAACTTACAAACGCGCGTAAACAAGTCAAAATGTCAAAATAAAAAAAACAAAATCGGAGTCGGATATGAATAGTAACCGACCCGTCAGAACCGAACCAAATATCAACCAAACATTCACATCTTCAAACTTAGCATTTACAAGCCAAAGTGGCATACAAAAGTATTCAAATGTGGATACATGTCTGGTTTGCCAAATCAAAAGAGAAACGGTCCCAAAAGTACATTTAGGGTTTCAATAAATGAGCTATACAAAAGATATGTCCAACTAGCTCATTTCGGCAACCAATTATCAATTGCAGTCCAAAAGTATTTATTTTCCTGTAAGGAAAACAAAAGGAATAGTGTAACAGCCCCACTTTCCCCTAAGGCGAACCAAAGGGGTTAGCGGGCTGCCTGCCCAGCTCTCGCCAGGACTAACGATGCAGACTAGAATTATCTATTGCGATCCGGAACTTACAAACGAGCGTAAACAAGTCAAAATGGAAAAAAATAACCCAAAATAAGAAAAAAGAAATCCGGAGTCGGCCATGATAGTAACCGACCCGTCAGAACCCAACCGAAAGAACACGCAAACATTCACATCTGAACTTTAGCGATTACAATCCAAAATTTCAATCCAAAATGACATACAAAAGTTTTCAAAAGTTAATACATATACACGGTTTGCCAAATCAAAAGAGAAAACGCCCCAAAAGTACACTTAGGGTTTTAATACATGAGCTATACAAAAGATATGTTCAACTAGCTCAATTTGGCAGCCATTTGTCAAATCCAGACCAAAAGGGTTTATTTTCCTGTAAGGAAAACAAAAAGGAACAGAAAGGGGTGAGATTGCGCTCAATGAGGTACCAAACATATAGCAGAAAAATCATGGCATTTCACATTTAACAAATCAGATACACATGCCAGATGTAAAGCAAAGGAACCAATGATTCAAATCAGAAGGATACGGGTGGCTCTCAGGAGCCAAATTTCCAGCGCAGTACTTGATCCAAACCGGTTGACTCTCCGTCAACGTATATAGAACCAAAACGTCCGTAGACCCCTCTTTACACCGAATTCCGTCCACCAAACACCCCTTTACCCGGCCCGCTCACCGTAACCGAACAGAAATGGTAATACTCGAGTATACCGGAATCAAGGGTCTCAATACCCAAAAATCCCCGAACAGACTACCGTGGTTCGTTATCTAATCGTCCAGGCCCTTGCCGGCCCGACTCGAATAACTTAGCCACAGGATTGAGCTCATAGGTCATAGAAATTCGAACAGATGCAGACACAGATAATAGATTCAGATACAGATACAAAATAGCATATTCAGATAGCAGATTCAGACGGCAGATTCAGATAGGCACTCAAAATTGGCATATGAACAGATAGAAGAACGAGTGTGATAAAGTACACCCTCGTCTCAAACAAATTTAACAGATTGCAGAGCAGAAATCAAGTTAGACAGAAATGGAGGGGAGTGGTACACTCACCGGCTCAACTTCAAAAGTTTTTACTTCAGATTGGCCTTAATCGCCAAGAAACCCTAAAATAACCAAAATAAACCAATTGAAGGTTTCACATCCGTAATCGAGTAAACACAATGCACATGAGGCTCGACTACTAGTCGTATGCCTCGCCAAATAATTACTAATGCAAGGGTATAAAACATGATTTTTGGGAACAAAAAGATAGCATAAAGACCTAGGTTCAATAACCCAAAAGCCCTTTTATTTCTACCAAAAGGCAAATCCAACTTAAAAGAACCAAACGGCCTAGAAAATCGGGCAGCACTTCCCTTAAATTTCTTACTTTTCCAGCCATTAAGGCTTCATTATTCCCTCGAATCAGTCCCAACATCTCACACAAAATTCACCTCATTTCCAAAAGCCATTCACTAGGCCCAAAATAAAAGTTAACTAGGAAATGACCGGAATAAAAGTAAGCCTTAAATCACACAAACAAGTACAATGAGACTCGATAACGCGTCATAAATCCATGCCAACCACAACCCCAATAAGGTTTCATATGCATATATAAGCATTATAGCAAGCCAGAAAATCAGGAAATGTAGCCATCTTGGCCATAACAACAAAAACAGTTTTACCTTCATTATGCGGTAATGACACAAATTGCACTACGCTTATCGGATGAGGGTGTAAGACCCACCATCTCGAACCTAAAAGACAGGGCTACAACAATGTAGAAGGCCACTCAGTCCAAATCCTAGCACAACTAGGTCAAATATGCAGAATACCAAACCAGAACCGTAATTGCAGGTTTACAAATCACACTATGCTGTAATCAGTACAACTCAGTCTATACAGGTCCAAATGCAGAAATTACAAAGGCATATGATAGCTAGGAGATCAAGCTACATTTCATAAGAAGACACCAACAACAAAATCCAAAACAATCCCAGCCAAAACAACCCATTTCAGACGCAGTTCGCACATTCTGATCAACCCAGAACAGCAACAGTAAAATCGACATATCTCACTCTACACTACTCCAAATGACCAGAAATTTTACAGGCACCTCAAAAACATCAATACCTAAAACTTTCATGTTTTAAGAAAAGGCCAATTCGGCCTCTAACCATATGATACAAAACCGGACAGAAAAGGGGGTTATGAAACCCTAACTTCCTCAAATTCCTTCCAAACCCAAAATTGGTTGCAATTATCAATACTTCACACCTACGAGAGTCATTATAGGCCATTGCCAATCATCACACAAGGCCACAACATCATGATCATATTAAACCAGAAAAATCACCAATAAATTGTAAACTTCACCATTTCATAAAAAAACAAGAATTAAATCACAAAATTCAACACTTTAGCTTCCACTAAGCACAACTCTAGCTTCATTAAGTGTAGGGGAAAGTTCATATACCACTCACCTAGTAAACAAGAGAGGGAGAGTTGTAGGACACCTTAGCATTTCCAAAAAACTTCACCAAATCACTCACTAGCACCAAATGGAGGGATTTTATGGAGTAGAAACTAGATCAAGCAAGTGTTTTGGAGGATTTGAGCTAGATAATTGCCAAACTTTGAAGAGGTTTTTCTTCCTTCTTTGCTAGAGAGAGAATCGGCCAAGAGGTTGAAGACAAGAATGAATTTTGTGTGATTTTTTTTGAGATATTTAAGCAATTGGTCAAAAGTCAAGAAAATGAATAGTAAGTCATAAGCTATTTCCAATACAATGGTGACACTTGTCACCTCCATTAATGCAATCCTATCTTTTCTTTTTCCTCTCACATCAATCACTTCACATCCTCTACTTATCTCTTAACACCCGATAAATTTCACACAGTATCCGGAATTTAACCTAATTGGCCGAATTTTCCCGAACTTTTCGCACTAGTGGGTCCCACGTCCATTATATACTCTTAGTTTCTCAAAAACTAACCGATACTAGAAAAATCATTTAAAAGCTATATTTACTCATAAAATTTATTTGCACAATTTTTCGAATAAAGAAAAGGTGGAAAAACGTATAATTAAAAGAAATTAAAACCTAAAAATTAAGAAAATTACGGGTCCTCACAAATAGAGTGAGCTAATTGCCCAGTAAGATAATACTACTCAAGCAACCAAGTTCATATAAGCATCAAGCTTTTCATTTCAATACATCAAAAGTAAACAAAGGCACACATTAATGGTGGTGATAAAAGGATACGGGCGGCTCTCAAGAGCCTTTTTCCTCGTTTGCATTCTTGATCGAAGCTCATTGACCCTCCGTCAATGTTTAAGAGTAACCAACCGTAGACTCCACTTTACTTCCATTCCTTCCACCCAACATACCCCTACCGGGCCCGAACTCCAAACACTTGCACTGTGGTATTACTCGAGTATACCGGAATCGAGAGTCTCTCATACTACAAGATTCCATATAACATTTCCCCAAGGATCATTAATTGGCACGACCAAGCCCTCACCGGCTCGATTCAATCAACTACCAATGGGGTTGAGATCAATGATAACAATTGTAGTCGTTGGATACTCGTCCAATCGACACCAAGTCAAGTACTTTCATTTCATGTAACATTTCATATAACATTCCAATAACATGATAAACAATAAGTGAGAGTGATAAAGTACGCTCTCACTTCAATCAATTAACATTCAACTCATCAAGTTCAAGTATCAAAGTTATATAGTAACACACAAGTGAGTAGTACACTCACCAAGCTTGCAAATGGTGTTTCATGCACTTCCGTCAAAAGAACGTCGTGAACCACCGTCACGCCCTAAAACATGCAAACAAGTACAATGAGACTCGATAACGAGTCATAAACCAATGCCAAATACGACCCCAATAGGGTTCCATAAGCATATACAAGCATTAGGGGAAAACTAGAAAATCCCGAAATGAAATTAGCTTTAGCCCTGAAAAAAACAGTTTTTGACCTCATTTTGCGGTAATGGTACCAAAAACACTACGATTATCGTATGAAGGTGAAAGACCCACCGTTTTCGAAGCTAAGATATAGGGCTACAATATTACAGAAGGTCACTCAACCCAGTTTTGTGACGGCCCCACCTCCCCCTAAGGCGAACCAGAGGGTTCGGCGGGTCGCCTGCCCAGCTCTCGCCGGGACTCAGTCGTTCACTACAATCCTCAAACAGATTACAAGATAAAACTCAAATATTACAATATAAATCTCCAATATACATCAAATTCTCCAAAAATTACATGTCATAAGCGAAGCGGAAACAATTCCCAACTATACATAAAATGATTTCCAAATCCAAATTATACAAAACATAGGCCATCCAGTCACGTGCACAAGTACTACAAGTCCTTCCTTCGCCACGAGCCCTGTGGAGGGGAATAAAACATTTTTGGGGTGAGCTAGAAGCTCAGCGAGTAACCAGTAAAATCAGAAATCAAATATATTTCACAATGTTGCATTTCGATCATTTCGATGATGTCATGATTCAGAGATCAAATGTCCGTTTATTGCTCTCGTGAGCCAGTGAAATCATAGCACTTGAACACCCAACGCTCAAATAGATCATTTAACATTAACATTAACATTAAGAGGGAGCCCCTTCTTGAGCTCCAGATAAACATGAACATGAACCATAAACAGAGAGGAGATGTTGGTGTCCAGCACAAAACTTTCCCAGAACTCATTTCAAGCCAAAACATGTCATGAACTCACATGCAAGCACGCATGATATGCAATCGAGTACATAATGCAAGAAACATTTTCACAAGTACTTTGGAAATAGTTTAGGGTCACTCACCTCCATGGCTCAGAAATCATCCATCATATAACATTGCCTTACTCAAATCCAAGTTTTAGATCACAAACTCAATGCAAACAAATCCTTTAAAAGTTCGGACAGCACTTCCCCTAAATTTGCTTACTTTTCCAGCCGTCATGGCTTCATGATTTCCTCATTCCAACCCAAAGGTATACACACAACAACAAGTTCATCCAATAGCCATTCAGCAAACTCCAAGTAGTACTAGTACAAGTCAAGCAAGGGAAAAGTCCGGAAATGAAAGTTTAGCTCAAAACCAGAAAAACAGTTTTGACGTCATTTTGCGGTAATGGTACCAAAGGTACTACGATTGTCGGATGAAGGTGAAAGACCCACCGTTTCGAAGCTAAGAGATAGGGGTACAATATTTCAGAAGGTCACTCAACCCAGTTTCGAGTGTAACCAGGTCAAAAATGCAAGAAACTATACCAGAATCACAAAAACAGATTCACAGAACGCATTCCAGCGGAAACATCATAAATCAGGCTACCGAAGTCCAAATCCAGAAATTCAAAAACCAGATGAAAGATAAGAAACAGGGATAAATTCCATCAGAAGGCCTCAACAACAAATTCGGAATAAATTCCAGCCAAAAAAACCAATTACAATCGCAAATCCCAATTTCGGGTAAACCAGAACAGCAATAGTAATTTCGACTTTTCTCACTCTACACTACTCCGATTGACCTGAAATTTTGTAGGCACCTTTAAAATGTCATTCCCTACAACTTTCATGTTTTGAGCTAAGGCCAATTCGGCCTCTATCTAGGACCAAAAATTTCGGACAGAATGAAGAACCAAGAACCCTAATTTTCCAGATTTCTTCCAAAACAGAATTTACTTGCAATCTTCCACTTTTTCCACCTTCTAGAATCATTAAACATCATTTCCAATCATCATACATAACCACATAATCATACTCATATTAAAACAGAAAAATCCCCAAAAATAATAAAAGTTCATCCATCCAACCACAACTCAAAATATAATCCATCAAACCATCTCTTTAGCAATCACAAGTCACTAATTTAGCATAATCAAGAACAAAGAAAGGATTGCTAGACATGATACCTTCAAATATCAAGAAAGGTGATGACTTAGGGATTTTTCTTCCAAAATAACTCCACCAAGAGCTTCAATCTTCCTTAGCTAGCAAGTTTTATGGAGTGATTTGCAATTTAATCGGTTGGAACTCAAGATTTGGACAAGAAATTGAAGTGCAAGATGATGGATTTTCTCTCTCTTTTTCTCTCAAAATTTCGTCCAAGACAAGCTAAAATGGAGAGAAATTGGGTCCAAATTGGTTTTAGTAAAGTTAGAAAAGTCAAGGTCCAATGGTTTTGTGACAAATGGTCCTTTAGGGTTTTAATCTTATCTTTTTGTCTCTCCAATACAAATATCTTAACACATTGTAAAATAATATCACTTAATACAAAATTCCAACAAGTTGTAAAAAATATAATGCATTTACCGCACTTGCGGGTCCCACGTCCAAAATACGCTTTTAATTTCTCAAAAACTAACCGATACTAGAAAAATCATTTTAAAACTATTTTTGCTCATAAACTTTATCTGGGGAATTTTTCTAATCAAGAAAAAGTAGAAAAGGCGGGCGTTTAAAAAATAAACCCTAGAAAAGTAGAAAATTTCCGGGTTCTCACACTTATACTTTTCGGGGCGTCACAAGTTTCGAGTGTAACCAGGTCAAAAATGCAAGATACTACACCAGAACCGCAAAAACAGATTCACAGAACGCATTCTAGTGCAAACATCATAAAACCGACTACATAAGTCCAAATCCAGAAATTCCAAAGCCATCCGAAAGCTAAGGAACAGGGATACATTTAATCAGAAGACCTCAACAACCAATTCGGAAGCATTCCTAACCAAAATAACCAATTACAGAAGCAATTCCCAAATTCGGGTAAAACCAGGACAGCAAGGGTAATTTCGACTTTTCTCAAGCTACGCTACTCCGATTGACCTGAAATTTTGTAGTCACCTCTAAAATATCATTACATACAACTTTAATGTTTTAACCCAAGGCCAATTCGGCCCCTAGCTATGAGCTATAGTACCGGGCAGAATGAAGAACATCAAACCCTAATTTTTTCAATTTTCTTCCAAAACAAAAATTGCTTGCAATTATCCCCTTTTTCCACCTCCTATATCCCTTACATACCATTTCCAATCATCATACATAGCCACACAATCATATTCATATTGAAACAGAAAAATCCCCAATAATTACAAAAGTTCACCAATTCAACCAAAAATCACAAGATAATCCATAAAGTTGCATCTTATTCCACCACTAAGCATAAATTAAGCATCATTAGAGGGAGGAGAGGGGTTCTTCACAACTCACCTTAGAAACAAGAGAGAGAGAGCAACTAGTCCTCTTAGCTTTCCAAATAACTCCACACAACACCTCACTATCACTCCCTTAAGTGATTTTATGGAGCAAAAACAAGATTGGATGGTTGAGTGAGTTGATTGAAGCAAGATTGAAGCCAAAAACTTGAAGAGTTTTCTTTCTTTTGTTGCTTGAAGAGCTCGGCCAAGAGGAAGTGAAAATGGTGAATTTTTGGTATTTTTTTGATTTATTTGGTCAATGGTAAGAAAATGAATAGTAGTCTTACAAGTCCCTCCAATCAAATGGTGACACTTGTCACTTATTTAATGCAAGTCTATCACTTTGTTTCCTCTCACACCAATCCAAATTGCAACCTCTACTTATCTCTTAACACCCGGTAAATTAATTCCAGTATCCAAAACTTAACCTAGTTGGCCGAATTTTTCCGAACTTTTCGCACTAGTGGGTCCCACGTCCGGTATACGCTCTTAATTTCTCAAAACCTATTCGATACTAGAAAAATCATCTAAAAACTATATCTGCTCCTTAAAAGTATCTAGAATTTTTCCTAATCACGAAAATGCAGAAAACAAGCCATGAAAGATAATAAAACCTAGAAAATGGAAAAAATACGGGTTCTCACACATAAAGCGATTTGTACAGGGTTTGAATGTAAAAATCCAAAAAGATTTAGCCGCAGCTCAAATTGATACATTTAAAGATGCTCTTGAGAAAGCTCAAGGAGTGGAGCAAGCCTGATTTCAAGTTTGACTTTTCAAGCAAAGAGATGTGGTGCATCTAGGAGTACTACTTGGCGAAGTACTACTGGGCGAAGTGATCAGAATGTACCACCTCCTAAGTTTGGAAGCGGGTGGAGTTCAAATCTCAGGGACACCAAGAGAAGCTCCATCCAGAGGGGCTCAAAATGGAAGGGGACAACAGAGGACTGTCTCTCAATGAGGTCCTGTGAGAACCCGAAAAATTATGTTGTATTTATTTATTTTTTTGATTGCATTTTTTTGCTTTAAATTATTGCCTTAATTTCCTAGATATTTTTTTAAGGGAGTCAAGTTTTTAAATCATTTTTCTAGTATAAGTTAGTTCATGTGTCGTTCGTAGCACATTATGGACGTAGGACCCGCTAGTGCGGTAAATGCGATAACGTTTGACGATTAGATGGAGTTTTACATAAAAGGATATTATTTTACAAGATTCTAGGGGATAACCTTTGGAAGATAAAGAAGATGAGATCAAACCCTAAAAGAGCCAAGTGCCATGAAATTATTGGGGGTTGGACTTTGACCATGGTTTCTTAACTTTCCTAAAGACCAATTTTGACCAAAATTGTCTTCATTCTTTCCTTGCTTGGCCGAAAATATTGAGAGGAAAAACAAGAGAGCAAAGTTCATCTTCAACTCCAACTTCAAGCTTGAATCTTGAGTTTCAACCGTTAGTTTTGCAAACTAGTCCATAAAAGTGGATTTCTGAGGAAGCTTAAGGGTTTTTGTGGAGTGATTTGAGAAGATAAAGGTGTTGGTAGCCTCTTTGCATAAGGTTTAATGTATTTATGGCAAGAAACTCTCTCTACTTCAAATAATTGTAAATTAGTGGCTTATGGTTGCAATTTTGGTAGTTTTATGTAATATTTCATGGTTGGAAGTGGTGATATGGGAATTTTCAGTTTTATGGTGAATTTTCTGATCATATATGATGCTTAAGTGTTAGCCATGGTTTGGTAGCTTTGCTATGTGAAATAACAAACTTTTACATGCTAGTTTAACTTACCTAAAGAAAATTCCAGCTTGTGAGTAGGAATTTCAGCTTAGGGTTTCATTTGCTAGCTTGAGTAGGTGATGGTTATAGGCTTGATTTGGTGAGTTGTTGGCTTGATATGTATATGCTTGAGTTGAGGCTGTTTTGTGGTAAGAATGAAGCCTTGAATTGGCTGGAAAAACTTAGTAAAAACAAAGGAGGTGCTGCTGAAAATTTGTTCGCAGGAACCCTTGAGCAGTCTTAGAAAATCTGCTATATCTTGTTGTAGAAAAGTCAGAATTGAGTTCCATTTATTGTGTTTGAAACTAGGGTCAGAGTACTATCAACCATGAACATTTCAACCTTTTCTTCAATTCCCATGAATATCTGTGATTTTTCAAAGTTGATTGAAATTGCATACCTGTTCTGTCTTTTACTGGATGAAACAACAACTTGAGGCTCGAATTTGACTAACTTGTGGACTGAATCTTACAAATGTATCTTCTAAGAACTTGTAACCCTTTGAATCTATTTTCCTATGGTATAAAGTTTATCAATTTTGGACTTAAGAATCTTGAGATATGAATTTTCAAATAGTGTTGGGGAAAACTGAAAAAAATTCTGTTTTCCTAGAACCGTTCTTACTTTCATTTCCCACTTTAAGTTTGGAGTTGGTAAATTATTTTGAGTATGGTTTATGAGTGGAATGGAGATTTAAGTGAAAGGAAATGAGTTCAAGAGGACGATTTTGTGTATTTTGGAATGGTTTATCATGTATTTTGATTTTGTGTTGCTAGCCTTTTATATACTAAATGGTTGCAGGACTCGAGTGAGTTCAAGAGGACGAATCAAGGATAAAATGTAGTGTTGCCATTGATTGGTGAGTGTACCACTCGTATGACTTGTTGCTTAACTGGTTTACTTGTACTTGCAATTTGTGACTTGAATAACTGTGACTTCTCTTGCCTGTTTGACTGGTTACTGTATAAACTTGAATCTGTTACCTGTGCATGATTTGATGTTGTTTGGAGGCTTGTATCTAACGACCTTCCTGTGAAATCTGGGCTCAGCTTCATTGGTAATTGATTGAATCGAGCTAGCAAGGGGTTTGGTCGAGGTAAATTGACAAGCCATGGGGACTGTATCTGTGGAATCTTTGAGTATTGGAGACTCTGGATTTCTGGTATACTCGAGTATTACCCCCTCTGTTTCTGTTCGGTGTTTAGGCCTGGCAAGAGGTATGTTTGGTGGATGGAATTTGGTGTAAAGTGGAGTCTACGGTCATGTTTATTTCTTTAAATGTTGACGGAGAGTCAACGAGTTTGGATCAAGTACTGCAATGGGAATGGGGCTCTTGAGAGCCATCTGTATCCTTTCTATTTGAATTACTATGTTTAACTGAGGCGTTTATTCATCTTTATATCTGGTGTTTCTATATGATTGATTAAAAGTGAAGTTCCATGATTCTTGACTGCTTGTACTTTTGGTACCTCATTGAGCGTAAACTCACGCCCGTTACCTTTGTTCTCCTTACAGGGGACAAACTATGAAACCGTGATTTTTGGCGAAAAAAATAGAGCTAGTTATAGACATTCTTTTGATTAAGCTCCTCTGTACTGGCAAACCCTAATTGTACTTTGATAAATTATGGATATTCTGATTGTATTGCTAGTTGAACTGTTGAACATTCCAATATATGTATATAAGTGTTTAACTATGTATATTAAGAGTACTTGTTGGAGATGTTACGTTTCTATGGCTTTGGTGAACTTTTCTCATATTCGTTGGAATGATCGGGCGAGTGCGGAACTTGAACAAGGAAAGAAAAGGAATCTGGAGGGAACTACTGCAGGGAATCCGGCGGTACATCCAGCCAGATCTTGGCCGGATACTTGGCCGGATCGTCAGGGGAAGTTGAGAATTTTCGTTTTGGTCACTGCCTTGAATCCGGCTAGATATCCGGCCGATGATCCAGCCAAATCTTGGCCGGATTCTAATGTGGCATCAGTTCTTGTCACTTTTCATTGGAACGTTTAATCGAAGGTCTATTGCGCCGTATGATTTGGTAATTGTGTTTTCGGCTCGGTAGTCCCGACGAGATCTAGGCAGGCAGTTCGCTAACCCTTAAGGTACGTCCTAGGGAAAGGTAGGGTTGTCACAGGTCCGGCACCCGCTGCTTGAGTAAGCTGTGGATATTGTGGTAAGACAAACCACACCGAGGATACTTGCTTGCGAAAGATGAAGGAATGTCTCAGTTGCAGAAGTTCGGAACATCAGATCACCGTTTGTCCTGGTAAAAATCATGAAGGAAATGAGAGTGTACAGCCAGAGAAATCAAACCCTAAGCAACCAACTGCTAGTGGGAGTAGACCGAAAGTCTCTGCTAGGGTTTATGCCTTGGACCATCAGCGAGCTCCTGAGTCATCTGAACTAGTGGAAGGTACGATCCCGATATTCCATCGATTAGTAAAGCTTTTGATTGACCCTGGGGCAACCCATTCTTTTGTAAATCATACTTTCATGTATGGTATTGATGTGAATCCTGTTAAATTACCCTATGACTTGAAAGTTAGAATACTTACTGGGGATTAAAATCTAATTACCAACATGGTTTATAAAAATTGTGAGATTTGGGTAGGAGAATGGAAGTTGGTGGTAGATTTGAAAAGTTTAGACTTCAAGGGGTATGACGTGATTATAGGCTTGGATTGGTTGGCTCATTATAATGCTCAATTGAACTGCAAGACTAAGGTGGTGGTGTTCTGTATACCAGGAGAGGCAACCCTAAGATTGGATGAGGTAGACTAGCCACGTCTGCACTTGTTTCGGGAATTCGAGCCAGGAAATTATTGAATAAAGGAGCGCAGGGTTATTTAGCTTTCTTAATTAATACTCCTGGAGAAAAGATGAAACTGGAGGATATGTTAGTAGTAAATAAATTTCCCAATGTTTTTTCCCTGACGAGTTGAAGTCGATGCTACCAGAGAGGGAAATACAATTTAAGATCGATTTGGTGCCTGGAACCGCTCCTATTGCGAGAGTACCATACCGAATGGCCCTTGCCGAACTTAAGGAACTAAAACTGCAGTTACAGGATTTGTTAGAGCACGGGTTTATTCGAGAAAGTGACTCACCTTTGGGAGCGCCTGGTCTATTTGTTAAAAAGAATGATGGTAGTTTGAAACTTTGTATAGACTATTTAAATGATGTCACTGTGAAAAATAAATATCATTTGCCGAACATCGACGAGTTGTTTGATTAGTTGCAAGAAGTAGTGGTTTTCTCTAAGTTGGACTTAAGGCAAGGTTACTATCAGTTACGAATTAAGCAGGAGGATATACCGAAAACTGCTTTTAATTCCAGATATGGACATTTTGAATTTGAAGTGATGCCGTTTGGTTTAATGAATCCTCCGGCTGCCTTCATGGATTTAATGCATCGAGTTTTTAAACCTTATTTAGATCAATTTGCCGTGGTGTTCATAGATAATGTTTTGGTATATTTTAAGACTCGAGAGAATCATGAACGGCATTTGAGGATAGTTTTGCAGACTTTGAGAGAACATCAATTATATGTCAAGTTTAGCAAGTGCGAGTTTTGGTTGGAGCAAATTTCTTTTTTAGAACATGTAATATCTAAAAATGGCATTTCTAGTGAAAGTATAATCCGTATCTGAGTGGAAACAGCCAGAAACACTAACTGATGTCCGTAGTTTCTTGGGTTTAGCCGGGTATTACCGTCAGTTCATAAAAAATTTCTCCAAACTAGAAGGGCCTTTAACCGATCTGACGAAAAAACATGGTCAATTTGTCTGGAATTCTAAGTGTGAAGCTAGTTTCCAAGAATTAAAGAAACGGTTAACTTCGGCACCAGTCTTAGCCTTACCAAATGGGAAAGACAGTTTCTCTGTATATATTGACGCCTCAAGAGAAGGATTGGGATGTGTTCTAATGCAGAATGGAAGTGTGATTGCCTATGCCTCTAGAAAATTAAAACCCCATGAGCGAAATTACCCGACTCACGACTTGGAATTGGCCGCAGTAGTTTTTGCCCTAAAGAAGTGGAGGATTACTTATATGGGGTGACTTTTGAGATTTATACCGACCATAAGAGATTGAAATATCTATTCTCTCAGAAGGAACTAAACTTGAGACAGCGCCGGTGGGTGGAATTTCTTGAGGATTATGACTGTACCATTAACTACCATCTGGGCAAGGCCAACATTGTAGCACATGCTTTAAGTCGAAAGGTTTAGGTAGCTAGATTAATGGTTAAGAAGTGGAATTTATTGAAAAAAGTGAGTGAATGGAATCCACGGTTGGACCGACAGAGAGTGATCGTGGGGCATATCACGGTGAAATCTGATTTGTTGGACCGAATTAAAGAAGCTCAGAAGAATGACTGAATGGTACAAAAATGGGTAGAAAAAGTGCAAAAAGGGAAAATCTCAGACTTTAATGTGAGTTCTAAGGGTATTTTGAAATTTCGTGATCGGATAGTGGTGCCGAAGGATAAAGTGATAAAAAGAGACATTTTGGAAGAGACACATCGATCTAAGTATACAGTACATCTTGGAAGCAGTAAAATGTATCAAAATTTGAAGGGACTGTATTGGTGGAATAAAATGAAGAAGAAAATTGCTCAATTTGTTCAAAAATGTTTAGTGTGTCAACAAATAAAAGCTGAACATCAGAAATCCTCAGGTCTTCTACAACCTCTTGAAATCCCTGAGTGGAAATGGGAACATATTATGATAGATTTTGTGTCAGAATTACCCCGTACTCAGAACGGTCATGATGCAGTTTAGGTAATAGTTGACAGGTTGACGAAGTCTGCTCATTTCTTGCCTATAAATATGAGATACTGTGAGAACCCGTATTTTTTTCCCCATTTTCTAGGTTTTATTATCTTTCATGGCTTGTTTTCTGCATTTTCGTGATTAGGAAAAATTCTAGATCTTTTTAAGGAGCAGATATAGTTTTTAGATGATTTTTCTAGTATCGAATAGGTTTTGAGAAATTAAGAGTGTATACTGGACGTGGGACCCACTAGTGCAAAAAGTTCGAAAAAATTCGGCCAACTAGGTTAAGTTTTGGATACTGGAATTAATTTACCGGGTGTTAAGAGATAAGTAGAGGTTGCAATTTGGATTGGTGTGAGAGGAAACAAAGTGATAGACTTGCATTAATGGAGGTGACAAGTGTCACCCTTGGATTGGTCCTTAAGTAAGACTACTATTCCTTTTCTTACCATTGACCAAATAAATAAAAAAAAATAACCAAAAATTCACCATTTTCTCTTCATCTTGGCCGAGCTCCTTGAGCAACAAAAGGAAGAAAACTCTTCAAGATTTTGGCTTCAATCTTGCTTCAATCAACTTACTCAACCATCCAACCTTGATTTTGCTCCATAAAACCACTTAAGGGAGTGATAGTGAAGTGTTGTGTGGAGTTATTTGGAAAGCTAAGAGGACTTGTTGCTCTCTCTCTCTTGTTTCTAAGGTGAGTTGTGAAGAACCACTCTCCTCCCTTTATTGATGCTTAAATCATGCTTAGTGGTAGTATGAGATGCAATATTATGGATTATTTCTTGATTTGTGGTTGAATTGATGAAGTTTTATAATTTTTGGGAATTTTTCTGTTTTAATATGAACATGATTGTGTGGCTATATATGATGATTGGAAATGATGTTTAAGGACTCTATGAGGTGGAAAAAGTGGTTAATTGCAAACAATTTCTGTTTTGGAAGAAATCTTGGAAAGTTAGGGTTTATGATGATAACATTCTGCCCCGTTTTGTAGCTCCTAGTTAGAGGCCTAATTGGCCTTGTATTAAAACATGAAAGTTGTAGGGAATGATATTTTAGAGGTTCCTACAAAATTTCAGGTCAATCGGAGTAGCGTAGCTTGAGAAAAGTCGAAATTACCCTTGCTGTTCTGGTTTTACCCGAATTGGAGAATTGCTTCTGTAATTGGTTATTTTGGTTAGGAATGTTTCCGAATTGGTTGTTGAGGCCTTCTGATGAAATGTATCCCTGTTTCTTAGATTTCATCTGGTTCTGGAATTTCTGGATTTGGACTTGGATAGCCTGATTTATGATGTTTCCGCTAGAATGCGTTCTGTGAATCTGTTTTTGTGATACTGGTGTAGTATCTTGCATTTGTGACCTGGTTACACTCGAAACTGGGTTGAGTGACCTTCTGTAATATTGTAGACCTATCTCTTAGCTTCGAAACGGTGGGTCTTGGACCTTCATCCGATAATCGTAGTGTCTTTGGTGCCATTACCGCAAAATGAGGTCAAAAACTATTTTTTTCAGGGTTACAACTAGTTTCATTTCCGGATTTTCTGGTTTTCCCTAATGCTTGTATATGCTTATGGAACCCTATTGGGGTCGTATTTGGCATTGGTTTATGACTCGTTATCGAGTCTCATTGTACTTGTTTGCATGTTTTAGGGCGTGACGGTGGTTCACGACGTTCTTTTGACGGTAGTGCATGAAACACCATTTGCAAGCTTGGTGAGTGTACTACTCACTTATGTGTTACTATATAGCTTTGATACTTGAACTTGATGAGTTGAATGTTAATTGATTGAAGTGAGAGCGTACTTTATCACTCTCACTTATTGTTTCTCTTGTTATTGGAATGTTACATGAAATGAAAGTACTTGATTTGGTGTCGATTGGACGAGTATCCAACGACTACAATTGTTATCTTTGAGCTCAATCCCATTGGTAGTTGATTGAATGAAGCCGGCGAGGGCTTGGTCGTGCCAATTAATGATCCTTGGGGAAAGTGTTATATGGAATCTTGTAGTAAGAGAGACTCTCGATTCCGGTATACTCGAGTAATACCACAGTGCAAGTGTTTGGAGTTCGGGCCCGGTAGGAGGATGTTAGGTGGATGGAATGGAAGTAAAGTGGAGTCTACGGTTGGTTACTTTTGAACATTGACGGAGAGTCAATGAGATCTGATCAAGAATGCAAACGAGGAAAAGGGCTCTTGAGAGCCACCCGTATCCTTTTATCCTCAATATTGACGTGTGCCTTGGCTTACTTTTGATGAATTGAAATGAAAAGCTTTATGCCTATGTGAACTTTGTTGCTTGGGTAGTATTCTCACTGGGCAATTAGCTCACTCTATTCCTTTTGTTTTCCTTACAGGAAAATAACTACTTTTGGACTGCAATTGATAATTGGTTGCCGAAATGAGCTAGTTTGACATATCTTTTGTATAGCTCATTTATTGAAACCCTAA
>NW_020864710.1:0-17256 GCF_003713205.1 Coffea eugenioides
TGCAAGAAACATTTCAATAATAACTTTGGAAACAGTTTAGGGTCACTCACCTCCATGGCTCAGAAACCATCCATCAAATATCATTGCCTTACTCAAATCCAAGCCTGAGATCACAAACGCAAAGCAATCAAGCCCTTTAAAAGTTCGGACAGCACTTCCCCTAAATTTGCTTACTTTTCCAGCCGTCATGGCTTCATTGTATTTCTCATTCAAACCCAAAGGTACACACACAACAACAAGTTCATTCAATAGCCATTCAGCAAGCTCCCAGAAGTACAAATACAAGTCAAGCTAGGGAAAAGTCCGGAAATGAAAGTTAAGCTCAAACCCAGAAAAACAGGTTTTGACGTCATTTTACGGTAATGGTACCAAAGGCGCTACAATTGTCGGATGAAGGTGAAAGACCCACCGTTTCGAAGATAAGAGACAGGGCTACAATATTTCAGAAGGGCACTCAACCCAGTTTTGAGTGCAAACAGGTCAAAAATACAAGATACTACATCAAAAACGTAAAACAGATTCACCAAAATGCATTCCAGCGGAAACCTCATAACTCAGGTTCTCCAAGTCCAAATCCAGAAATTCCAAAACCATATGAAAGCTAAGAAACAGGTCTAAATTTCATCAGAAGGCCTCAACAACCAATTCGGAAGCAAGTCCAGCCAAAACAACCAATTACAGGCGCAATTCTTACATTCGGGTAAAACCAGAACAGCAATAGTAATTTCGACTTTTCTCACTCTACGCTACTCCGATTGACCTGAAATTTTGTAGGCACCTCTAAAATGTCATTACCTACAACTTTAATGTTTTAAGCCAAGGCCAATTCGGCCTCTAACTAGGAGCTAAAATTTCGGACAGAATGAAGAACATTGAAACCTAGTTTTCCACTTTTCCTTCCAAAACAGAAATTGATTGTAATTAATCACTTTTTCCACCTACTAGAGTCATTAAACATCATTTCCAATCATCATACATGACCCCATAATCATATCCATATGAAAACAGAAAAATCCCCAAAAATTATAAAACTTCACCAATTCAACCAAAATCAAGATATAATCCATAAAAGTGCATCTTGTACCACCACCAATCATGAATTGAACATCAATTAAGGGATGAGAGTGGTTCTTCACAACTCACCTTAGCCATACAAGAGATAGAGCAACAAATCACCTTAGCTTTCCAAACAACTCCACAAAACACCTCAAGACCATTTAGCAAAGAGATTTTATGGAATGATTTGGAGTTTTATTGGTTGGATTTGAAGATTGAGCAAGAAATAGAAGGAAGAAATTGAGAGCTTTTCTTTCTTTCTTGAGCAAGAACATTCGGCCAAGAAGCTTGCAAAATGAAGCATATTTTGATCAATTTTTTTGTATTTATTTGGTAAAGGTAAAGGTAAGGTCAAATGGTCAAAGTCCAAGATTAAATCACAAGGTGACACTTGTCACCTTTTGGTTCAAAACTTATCTTTTTGTCTCTCCAATACAAATATCTTAACACTTAATACAAAATTCCAACAAGTTGTCAAAAATATAATGCATTTACCGCACTAGCGGGTCCCACGTTCAAAATACGCTCTTAATTTTTCAAAAACTAACCGATACTAGAAAAATCATTTTAAAACTATCTTTGTTCATAAACTTTATCTGGCGAATTTTTCTAATAAAGAAAAAGTAGAAAAGGCGGGCGAGCAATAAAATAAACCCTAGAAAATTAGAAAATTTTCGGGTTCTCGCACTCATTCTTTCGGGGCGTCACAAACTCCCCTCCTTAAAAGAATGTCGTCCTCGACATTCCATCTTGTACCAATCAAGTCGAGACATCCCGCAAGAATCACTAATATTTCAAACCAAACCCACAGTCCGGCATCCTAAACTTCAAGCCTAGGATACACTACAAGAATCTGAATCCTAAGCTCTGATACCAACTGTGACAGTTCTCAGGGTCACATCACAAGGTACCTATCAGCTTGCCACCCGCACGCGGGCATCCCCTACGGAGAGTTTCGCTTCGTGACTCTTCACGAACGAGAGGCTCGGGGCTTTTCCAGTAAAAGGACGTAGAGTCCCAACCGTCGGCATATGGCTCTGATACCAACTGTGACAGCCCCACCTCCCCCTAAGGCAAACCAGAGGGTTCGGCGGACCGCCTGCCCGTTCTCGCCGGGACTCAGTCGTTCACTACAGTCCTCAAATGAATTACAATATAAATCTCAAATATTACAACATGTTATTCAATAATTACATGTCATAAGCGAAGCGGAAACTAAATTTTCAACTATACACATCAAATGATTCCAAATCCAACTGTACAAGATATATGCATCCAGCACATGAATAAGTACTAACTCGCCCCTTCCTTTCGCCTTGAGCCCTGTGGAGGGGAATAAAATCGTTTTGGGTGAGCTAGAAGCTCAGCGAGTTACCAGTAAGCAGTCATCAATATATTTCACAATAATGCATTTTCAATGATGTCAATGATTCCCAAGATAAATTGTACGTTTTTGCTCTCGCGAGCCAGTGAAATATTGCACTTGAACCCAACGCTCAAAATAGATCAATTTAACATTAACAGTGAGAGGGAGCCCCTTTTTGAGCTGCCAGATAACATGAACATGAACCATAACAGGGTGGAGACTTTGTGTCCCAGCAACAAGACTTTCCAGAACTCATTGAAGCCAAAATCATATCATGAATTCACATGCAAGCACAGCATGAGATGCCGTCGAGTAAAATATATGCAGAAACATTTCAATATAACTTTGGAAACAGTTTAGGGTCACTCACGCTCCATGGCTGCAGAAACCATCCATAAATATCATTGCCTTACTCAAATCCAAGCTGAGATCAAAACGCAAAGCAATCAAGCCCTTTTAAAAGTTCGGACAGCCTTTCCCTAAATTTGCTTACTTTTCAGCCCGTCATGGCTTCGATTGTTAATTTCTCTCAAATTCAAACCCAAAGGTACAAACAACAACAAGTTCATTCATAGCCATTCAGCAAGCTCCCAAGAAGTACAATAAGCATGTAAAGCTAGGGAAAAGTCCGGAATGAAGTTAAGCTCAAACCCAGAAAAACAGGTTTTGACGTCATTTTTACGGTAATGTAAGCAAAGGGCGGCTACAAATTGTCGATGAAGGTGAAAGACCCACCGTGTTCGAAGCTAAGAGCAGGGCTACAAATATTTCAGAGGTCACTCAACCGCAGTTTTGAGTGAAACAGGTCAAAAATACAAGATACTACATCAAAAACCAAAATCCATTCCAGCGGAAACCTCATAACTCAGGCTCTCCAAGTCCAAATCCAGAAATTCCAAAACCATATGAAAGCTAAGAAACAGGTCTAAATTTCATCAGAAGGCCTCAACAACCAATTCGGAAGCAAGTCCAGCCAAAACAACCAATTACAGGCGCAATTCTTACATTCGGGTAAAACCAGAACAGCAATTGTAATTTCGACTTTTCTCACTCTACGCTACTCCGATTGACCTGAAATTTTGTAGGCACCTCTAAAATGGCATTCCCTACAACTTTGATGTTTTAAGCCAAGGCCAATTCGGCCTCTAACTAGGAGCTAAAATTTCGGACAGAATGAAGAACATTGAAACCTAGTTTTCCACTTTTCCTTCCAAAACAGAAATTGATTGTAATTAATCACTTTTTCCACCTCCTAGAGTCATTAAACATCATTTCCAATCATCATACATGACCCCATAATCATATCCATATGAAAACAGAAAAATCCCAAAAAATTATAAAACTTCACCAATTCAACCAAAATCAAGATATAATCCATAAAAGTGCATCTTATACCACCACCAATCATGAATTGAACATCAATTAAGGGATGAGAGTGGTTCTTCACAACTCACCTTAGCCATACAAGAGATAGAGCAACAAATCACCTTAGCTTTCCAAAACAACTCAACGACCATCTTAAGAAAGAGATTTTTATGGAATGATTTGAGTTTTATTGGTTGGATTTGAAGAATTTTATGGAATGATTTGGAGTTTTATTGGTTGGATTTGAAGATTGAGCAAGAAATAGAAGGAAGAAATTGAGAGCTTTTCTTTCTTTCTTGAGCAAGAACATTCGGCCAAGAAGCTTGCAAAATGAAGCTTATTTTGATCAATTTTTTTGTATTTATTTGGTAAAGGTAAAGGTAAGGTCAAATGGTCAAAGTCCAAGATTAAATCACAAGGTGACACTTGTCACCTTTTGGTTCAAAACTTATCTTTTTGTCTCTCCAATACAAATATCTTAACACTTAATACAAAATTCCAACAAGTTGTCAAAAATATAATGCATTTACCGCACTAGCGGGTCCCACGTTCAAAATACGCTCTTAATTTTTCAAAAACTAACCGATACTAGAAAAATCATTTTAAAACTATCTTTGTTCATAAACTTTATCTGGCGAATTTTTCTAATAAAGAAAATGTAGAAAAGGCGGGCGAGCAATAAAATAAACCCTAGAAAATTAGAAAATTTTCGGGTTCTCGCACTCATTCTTTCGGGGCGTCACAAACTCCCCTCCTTAAAAGAATGTCGTCCTCGACATTCCATCTTGTACCAATCAAGTCGAGACATCCCGCAAGAATCACTAATATTTCAAACCAAACCCACAGTCCGGCATCCTAAACTTCAAGCCTAGGATACACAACAAGAATCTGAAGCCTAAGCTCTGATACCAACTGTGACAGTTCTCAGGGTCACATCACAAGGTACCTATCAGCTTGCCACCCGCACGCGGGCATCCCCTACGGAGAGTTTCGCTTCGTGACTCTTCACGAACGAGAGGCTCGGGGCTTTTCCAGTAAAAGGACGTAGAGTCCCAACCGTCGGCATATGGCTCTGATACCAACTGTGACAGCCCCACCTCCCCCTAAGGCAAACCAGAGGGTTCGGCAGACCGCCTGCCCGGCTCTCGTCGGGACTCAGTCGTTCACTACAGTCCTCAAATGAATTACAATATAAATCTCAAATATTACAACATGTTATTCAATAATTACATGTCATAAGCGAAGAGGAAACTAAATTTTCAACTATACATCAAATGATTCCAAATCCAAACTGTACAAGATACATGCCATCCAGCCACATGAATAAGTACTACTCGCCCTTCCTTCGCCTTGAGCCCTGTGGAGGGGAATAAAATCGTTTTGGGTGAGCTAGAAGCTCAGCGAGTAACCAGTAAAAGCAGTCATCAAATATATTTCACAATAATGCATTTCAATGATGTCATGATTCCAAGATCAAATGTACGTTTATTGCTCTCGTGAGCCAGTGAAATCATTGCACTTGAACACCCAACGCTCAAATAGATCATTTAACATTAACAGTGAGAGGGAGCCCCTTTTTGAGCTCCAGATAACATGAACATGAACCATAAACAGGGTGGAGACGTTGGTGTCCAGCACAAGACTTTCCCAGAACTCATTGAAGCCAAAATCATATCATGAATTCACATGCAAGCACGCATGAGATGCCGTCGAGTAAATAATGCAAGAAACATTTCAATAATAACTTTGGAAACAGTTTAGGGTCACTCACCTCCATGGCTCAGAAACCATCCATCAAATATCATTGCCTTACTCAAATCCAAGCCTGAGATCACAAACGCAAAGCAATCAAGCCCTTTAAAAGTTCGGACAACACTTCCCCTAAATTTGCTTACTTTTCCAGCCGTCATGGCTTCATTATATTTCTCATTCAAACCCAAAGGTACACACACAACAACAAGTTCATTCAATAGCCATTCAGCAAGCTCCCAGAAGTACAAATACAAGTCAAGCTAGGGAAAAGTCCGGAAATGAAAGTTAAGCTCAAACCCAGAAAAACAGGTTTTGACGTCATTTTACGGTAATGGTACCAAAGGCGCTACAATTGTCGGATGAAGGTGAAAGACCCACCGTTTCGAAGCTAAGAGACAGGGCTACAATATTTCAGAAGGTCACTCAACCCAGTTTTGAGTGCAAACAGGTCAAAAATACAAGATACTACATCAAAAACGTAAAACAGATTCACCAAAATGCATTCCAGCGGAAACCTCATAACTCAGGCTCTCCAAGTCCAAATCCAGAAATTCCAAAACCATATGAAAGCTAAGAAACAGGTCTAAATTTCATCAGAAGGTCTCAACAACCAATTCGGAAGCAAGTCCAGCCAAAACAACCAATTACAGGCGCAATTCTTACATTCGGGTAAAACCAGAATAGCAATTGTAATTTCGACTTTTGTCACTCTACGCTACTCTGATTGACCTGAAATTTTGTAGGCACCTCTAAAATATCATTCCCTACAACTTTCATGTTTTAAGCCAAGGCCAATTCGGCCTCTAACTAGGAGCTAAAAATTCGGACAGAATGAAGAACATTGAAACCTAGTTTTCCACTTTTCCTTCCAAAACAGAAATTGATTGTAATTAATCACTTTTTCCACCTCCTAGAGTCATTAAAACATCATTTCCAATCATCATACATGACCCCATAATCATATCCATATGAAAACAGAGAAATCCCCAAAAATTATAAAACTTCACCAATTCAACCAAAATCAAGATATAATCCATAAAAGTGCATCTTTTACCACCACCAATCATGAATTGAACATCAATTAAGGGATGAGAGTGGTTCTTCACAACTCACCTTAGCCATACAAGAGATAGAGCAACAAATCACCTTAGCTTTCCAAACAACTCCACAAAACACCTCAAGACCACTTAGCAAAGAGATTTTATGGAATGATTTGGAGTTTTATTGGTTGGATTTGAAGATTGAGCAAGAAATAGAAGGAAGAAATTGAGAGCTTTTCTTTCTTTCTTGAGCAAGAACATTCGGCCAAGAAGCTTGCAAAATGAAGCTTATTTTGATCAATTTTTTTGTATTTATTTGGTAAAGGTAAAGGTAAAGTCAAATGGTCAAAGTCCAAGATTAAATCACAAGGTGACACTTGTCACCTTTTGGTTCAAAACTTATCTTTTTATCTCTCCAATACAAATATCTTAACACTTAATACAAAATTCCAACAAGTTGTCAAAAATATAATGCATTTACCGCACTAGCGGGTCCCACGTTCAAAATACGCTCTTAATTTTTCAAAAACTAACCGATACTAGAAAAATCATTTTAAAACTATCTTTGCTCATAAACTTTATCTGGGGAATTTTTCTAATAAAGAAAATGTAGAAAAGGCGGGCGAACAATAAAATAAACCCTAGAAAATTAGAAAATTTTCGGGTTCTCGCACTCATTCTTTCGGGGCGTCACAACCGGTGTCTGTTGCTCGTGGTCCCTGTGGATATTGCAGAGGGCCAAATCATACGGAGGCAAATTGTTGGAAGAAAGAGGGAAAATGTCTGCGCTGCGGAAGTGCCGATCATCGGATTGCTGACTGCCCAATTCGATTACGAAAAGGAAAAGGGACCCCGCAACCAACTAAGACTAACCCTGGACAGTCGGAAAAGGAAGGGACTGGATCCAAGGCACCGGCTCAGTTGTATTCTTTAGAACACCATCAGGATCCTGACTCGTCTGAGGACGTAGAAGGTACGGTCCGTTGGGTACCATAGATTTTGATATATTCCGTTGATAAGAAAATTTCGAGGGCGAAATTTCTTTAAGGGGGAGAGAGTGTGAGAACCCGTAACTTTTCCATTTTCTAGGTTTTATTATCTTTCTAGCTTTTCTTATCTTCAATGGCTTGTTTTCTGCACTTTCTGTATCCGAAAATTTTTCTAGATAATTTTTATGAGTAAATATAGTTTTTAGATGATTTTTCTAGTATCAAATAGTTTTTGAGAAATTAAGAGTGTATACCGGACGTGGGACCCACTAGTGCGAAAAGTTCGGAAAAATTCGGCCAACTAGGTTAAGTTTCGGATACTGGGTTTAATTTACCGGGTGTTAAGAGATAATTAGATGAAGCTATTTGGATTGATGTGAGAGGGAACAAAGTGATAGACTTGCATTAAATAAGTGACAAGTGTCACCATTTGATTGGAGGAACTTGTAAGACCACTATTCATTTTCTTACCATTGACCAAATAAATAAAAAATTCACCAAAAATTCCTCATTTTTGTCTTCCTCTTGGCCGAACCTCTTCCTACAAGAAAAGAAAGAAAAGCTTCCAAGTTTCTTGCTCCAATCTTGCCCAATCTCACAAACTAACCGTTTCATCTTGAATTCCTTCCATAAAACCTCTTCAATTAGTGTTAGTGAGTTGATTTGTGGAGTTATTTGGAAAGCTAAGAGGACCTATTGCTCTCTCTCTCTTGTTTCTAAGGTGAGTTGTGAAGAACCACCCTCCTCCCTTAATTGATGCTTAAATCATGATTAGTGGTAGTATGAGATGCAATATTATGGATTATTTCTTGATTTGTGGTTGAAGTGATGAAGTTTTATTATTTTTGGGGATTTTTCTGTTTTAATATAAGCATGGTTGTGTGGCTATCTATGATGATTGGAAATGGTATATAATGATTCTAGAAGGTGGAAAAAGTGGACAATTGCAATCAATTTCTGTTTTGGAAGAAATTTCAGAAAATTAGGTTTTGTGAAGGAACATTCTGCCCGAATTTTTAGATCCTAGTTAGAGGCCGAATTGGCCTTGTATTAAAACATGAAAGTTGTAGGGAATGACATTTTAGAGGTGCCTACAAAATTTCAGGTCAATCGGAGTAGCGTAGAGTGAGAAAAGTCAAAATTACTATTGCTGTTCTGGTTTTACCCGAATGTAAGAATTGTGCCTGTAATTGGTTGTTTTGGCTGGAATTGCTTCCGAATTGGTTGTTGAGACCTTCTGATGAAATTTTTCACTGTTTATTAGCTTTCATCTGGTTTTGGAATTTCTGGATTTGGACTTGGAGAGCCTGAGTTATGATGTTTCCGCTAGAATGCGTTCTGTGAATCTGTTTTTGTGATTCTGGTATGGTATCTTGCATTTTTGACCTGGTTACACTCGAAAATGGGTTGAGTGACCTTCTGTAATGTTGTAGCCCTATCTCTTAGCTTCGAAACAGTGGGTCTTTCACCTTCATCCGATAATCGTAGTGCCTTTGGCACCATTACCGTAAAATGAGGACAAAAACTATTTTTTTTCAGGGCTAAAGCTAAATCATTTCCGGATTTTTCTGGTTTCCTCTATTGTTTGTGTATGCTTAGGGAACCCTGTTTTGGTAGTATGTAGAATTGGTTTATGACTTGTAATCGAGTCTTATTGTGTTTATTTGAATAGTTTAGGGCTTGACTTTCATATCCGGTCATTTCCTAACTAAATTTTGTACTTGAATGCCATTAAACCTAGTGAACGGCTTTTGGGAATGAGATTATTTTTGTACGAGATGTTGGGACTGATTTGAGGAAATAATGGAGCCATGATGGCTGGAAATTAGGTAAACACAAGGGATATGCTGCTGAAATTTTACTTGAAGGCTAGTTGGATTTACTTGTGATTTGAGCGAAGGACTTTTGGGTTGTTTGAGCCTAGGTCTTCATTTTACCTTTTCGTTTCCAAAAATTCATGTTTTGCACCCTTGCTTTAATCATTATTTGGTGAGGCATACGACTGGTAGTCGAGCCTCACATGTGCATTCTGTATACTCGATTTTGAAAGTGGAACCTTCAATTGTTTTCTTTGGATTATCTTAGGGTTTCTTGGTGATTAAAGCTCTCTTTTGGGAGGTATCTGTACTGACCCCGGTGAGTGTTCCACTACCTGCTACCCGTTATGTGAAATATCTGAATATCTGAATACTTGATTTATGACTGTTGGAGCCAAATACTGTTTTGATAAAAGGGAGGCGAGGGTGTACTTTATCACACTCGTTCTCTGGTCTGTTCATATGCCAATTTTGAACGCGTATCTGAATCTGCTATCTGTATCTGTATCTATTATCTGTATCTGGATCTGTATCTGTATCTGTTCTGACGTCGTTTGGAAGCTTGTGTCCAACGACCTTTCTGTGACCTCTGAGCTCAACACCTGTGGCCAGTTACTCGAGTCGGGCCGGCAAGGGCCTGGTCGATTAGATAACGAACCACGGTAGTCTGTTTTGGGATCTTTGGGTATTGAGACCCTTGATTCCGGGTATACTCGAGTATTACCATTTCTGATCTGATTGGATTTCGGGCCCGGTGGGGTATGTGAGGTGGAAGGAATCGAAGAAAGTGGAGTCTACGGTATTGGTTACTCATTTAGCGTTGACGGAGTGTCAACTATTATTTCGATCAAGCTTCGATGATGCTAATGGGAATTTGGCTCCTGAGAGCCACCTGTATCCTTCTGATTTGAATCATTGGTTCATTTACTTTACATCTGGCGTGTGTACCTGATTTGTTAAATGTGAAATGCCATGATTTTACTGCTATATGTCTGGTACCTCATTGAGCGCAAGCTCACCCCTTTCTGTTCCTTTTTGTTTTCCTTACAGGAAAATAAATACTTTTGGACTGGATTTGACAATTGGCTGCCAAATTGAGCTAGTTGAACATATCTTTTGTATAGCTCATGTATTGAAACCCTAAATGTACTTTTGGGACCGTTTTCCTTTTGATTTGGCAAACCAGACATGTATCCACTTTTGAATACTTTTGTATGCCACTTTGGCTTGTAAATGCTAAGTTTCAAGATGTGAATGTTTGCTTGATATTTGGTTGGGTTCTGACGGGTCGGTTACTATTCATAGTCGACTTCGGTTTCATTTTTTTTTATTTTAACATTTTGATTTGTTTACCCGCGTTGGTAAGCTCCGGAATGTATTAGCTCGTTCTATACCGAACCGTTAGTCCTGGCGAGAGCTGGGCAGGCAGTTCGCTAACCCCTTTGGTTCGCCTTAGGGAAAGGTGGGGCTGTCACAACCTCGCCCTTTTCCATTCCGTAATCACCAGTTTATGAGCAAATTTGGACAATTTCATGAATTGAGTTTTATATTTAGAAACACTTAAGGTTCCCTGATGCAACCTGATAAAATAGTCATCTCTCTTCTCTTAGACCAAGGGTGAGAGATATTTCTCATTGAATTCTCTAGCAAAGTTTATCGAAATCCATGGCGTCTGTTCTTTTTTTCACTTAGCCCTGATAACGTTCCACCATGTTTGGCTGTCCTTCAAATTGAAAGACAACAGACGACACATGTCTCTCCTCTGTATAGTTTAAGCCCGTAAAAATATTAATCATCTTCTTCAACAATTCTCAGTTACTTCCGGGTCAGATCCTCCAAAGAACTTAGGTGGAGAAATCTTTCGGAAGCGCTCTAGGGCTCTATTTTCTACTATCTCAAAGTCCCTAGACTGGTTAACAGGCACTTGACCCTGTTGCTATACTAAACACTCTAAAATATCTATTATTCATTGTATGGCCATCACTATTTGGTCCCCCATTTCAGCCCTCAATTCACGATTTTGACCGACTGCCAATTCTCTTTCATCCCTTGGTTCCTACTATTGCCTAGGCCTATGTCCACGACTTCATCTACTATCCATACCTTTATAAAATAGGCTATATAGATATAAGTGAGAATAAATAGGGCGATATATCTATATAAGTAAGAAAAAATAGGGCTATATATGTATAAGCAAGAATAGATTTTCAAATCATAAAGCCAATGACAATGAAACACACTTAGTACATATAGCACAACAAGTTTATATCTTAACCACTGAAACCAAGTTACAAAAGTACTATAAAGATCAACCTGAACAAAGCCAAGTACACATAGCAAAATCAATTAGTATTCATGTCAACCTTAACACGTCAATAACAAAAGTATACGCAGCGGCAAAACAAAAAAAAAAGACATGTCTTCGACATCAAAACTATCTGGTACAAAATCATAAAACCTAATTTTCTAACTTAGTTCATCACCGAACCAGTCGATTTCACTTCTCATTCAGGCGTGGCTTGACCTTCCTCAAGTTCAATATCAAATTCAATAGGGACTATATTCCCTTGACCTTCCTCGATTAAGTTCACTTGTACCACCTCGTCAACGAGCACCCTACACTCAATTAAGACGTTTTTCGTTCAATCTCTTACTTCTCTCAAAAGGCATTAGTCTCATCCTGTTCCTCGAGAATAGAAACCTCAATCAGTCGAATCCTAGCGCCTTGCATTCTTAACATCGCTCCCAAGCATTGGATCTCAGTATGGACCCTATTATTGGCATTGGCCAACCTTCGCCTCTCATCTGCTATCGTTAGGACCACCTGATCAGGATATCAGTAAGTCCTATAATAATCGTAGTGTCTCACTCTGCGTCTTGGATCCCAACGGTGAATAGGCCCTTTTGGATGTTCCTGGAAACTAACCACTTGATGAGACCTCTCGAGACTCTCGTTCCCACCGTCTCCTTCCATCTCCTACATTCCAAACAAGCATCAAGAAAATAAGAAATTTAGGCAAATGAAACAAAATTAGCCACCTAACACTCTAGGTTCTCACACTTAGACATTTGCACTAAAACCGTCACAACTACAAGACACTCAATCCGCCCTATCCAATTCAAACTTGGACTCCGATATCACGTATGACGATCTCACCTTTCCCTAGGGCATACCCCATGGTTTTGTGGATCACCTGCCTAATTCTCGCTAGATCTCATGTACAAATCCCAAAACAATAACAAGAACCGCAAGAACAAGAGCAATAGCAACTTCCAAGCATAGATATATACATTCGTTGTCATTAAATTACAATACAAACCATAACATAACAAGAAATTCAAGTCCAAACCAAACCACTAAATCTAGAAGGGCACTAGGACTATAGACAAAGGATCTAGACAAAACTCCGGCCTTCTCCAATTCATACACGCCCATGTTCTCGCCCCTTATAAGGAAAACAAACTAATGTAGTGAGAACCCAAAAATTTTTTTATTTTATTTTTTCGAATACATTTCCTTACTTTACATTATTTCCTTTGTGATGACTCCACTGCCCCCTAGGGCGTACCCAGGGTTTAGCGGACCGCTTACCCAACTCTTACCAAGACTCGCCCACGTACTTCAAGAAAATAACTTACAACCATGAAAAAGAAGCGAAACACAATTCCCAAGCTTAAAATATACATTGATGCTTAAATTCAGCTCCACAGCTCATACATGCCCAAATACATCAAAATTTTTAAAATCCAGATACATTCAACCCTAGTCAAGCACTAGCGCGAGTATAATCGAAAAATTAAAAAAACTAAACTTTGCTAGCCTGTACCAGTCCCCACGCCCTAGCTCGTATCCCCTGTAAGGAAAACAAATCTCATAGAATGAGTTAAAGTTCAGTGAGATTCCAAAACTTCATGCAGACCCAAATAGCAAGTTGATCATGATTTAAAGTCACAAGTATCAAAATAACGAGCATACGAAGTCAAGAAAATAAGTAATAACACTTCATAAAGCCAAACATTGGATATTTAACATATCAAGTAAAATGATACAGCCGTTATTTCAAAATAGCTCTGCCATAGCTTGATCAAGTAGTAGTTGACTATCCATCAACTTTTAAGTGAAATAACCAATCCAATAGTGCTCCGCTTAATACCAATCCGTCCACCATTCAACCCCCTTACCGGGCCCGAACATCAAAATAAACACGTGTGGTAATACTCGAGTCTACCGATTAGTCGAGGAAGTATCACTCTACTCGACAAAACAAGAGACCCAGGGTTCGTTATCTAATCGAGCAGGCCTTTTGCCGGCTCAACTCGATTAACTAGTCTCAGGGTTTCTGGAATTCCAGAGTGTTCACGTATAGACAAGTATATCAAGTCATGTGCATTCAAGGCGCAGCAACAAGTTGTGTTTAGGACAAGTGCCATAAAGTATACCCTTGTCTGTTCAAACAAGTCAAATATTGTCCAATCACATTGGTAAAACATGTAAGAGCAAGTATCAAGAACAAACATGCACTTGGTAAAACATGTAAGAGCAAGTATCAAGGACAAACATGCACTTGGAAACACTCACCAAAGGTCTAGTGCATTTCAAGGTCACGCTCAGGTGCAACTCCTTGGATGGAGTCCAAATCTGTGATAAAATATTATTCAAAAGTTTAAAATCAACTAGGGTTCGAAAAATAGGAGTTTCGCCTCAAGAAAATCAAGTAAACGAAACTTGTTTAAGTAGTATTCAAATTACTTATCAACCTTTAGAAAATTCATGCTCACTCGTTTAGTTTCAATAAAGAAGTGATTTATACTTTTGAAGTCGCACTTGATATAAAAGATCTAGAAAATCGTATTTTTTTAAGGGTCGCTATTTTCACTTTTTTCAAGGTACGAGTTTCGAAAAAATTTCATCTTATATACCTCTATCAAAAAAAACTCGAATACCCTAGACAAACCAAGTTCAATTCGACTTCGAATCTTCGCTCAAGTCGCGAGTACATACGCCGAACCCTCGAGTGAAAATTTGGGCAGCATGCCCTTTGTATTTAGCTATTTTCCAGCCACTTAGGGCTTCATTTCTTTCCTCAACTCAACCCAAATTCAACATGTAAGCAAGCTTAACAAGATAGCTACTCAACTAGGCTTAATATCATCCAAAGACAAGTCAATTCTAGCAATGAAACCATCAAGATCAAAGCTAGAAACCAGTTTTAAAGAAGAAATTATAAATGGTAGATTTGTCATCCTTTAGTGTTTTGGTCATAACTGTAGTTAGGTATATCGGATTGAGGTAAATTTTATGGTGAATCAAAGATAAGACATAGACCTACATTTATTATGAAGACCTCCAAAGCCAAATCATGCATTTTCATGGTCAAAAATTGAAATCTCAGAGAAAACAGAAAGCTGTCAGTTAACCAAGGCATTGGGCAGTCAGGGATATTTTAGTCATTTTACAAGTTACAGTACTTCGATTGAGCTGAATTTTTCTGAGTGGAAATTTAACTCAAATTTTACAACTTTCATGTTTTGAGAAAAAACTGATTTGGCCTTTATCATAGACGAATATGCAGTTCAAGTTGATTCCAAAAATAGGGTAGAACCTATCAAATGCTGGAAATTCAACTTTTAACTCTACAAAGTCATAATCAAGCCCATAATCACTTCACAAGTTCCATTTTCTAGCTTAATAACACCATTTACTAGGTAACGAACAATAATCAAAGCTGAAAAATGCAAACCCTAGCTAAACATTCCACTACACCATCAAAAACTAACCAATCAACCATAGCAAGTCAAGATTAAAAGTTTCTATACCAAACTTAGCAAGATTAAGCAAGAGAAAAGGAAGTTGTAGCCTTATACCTTCCAAAACTACTTGAAAAGTGAAGAACCAAGCAACCACAAGCTTCTTCCTCCAAAAACTCTCCACCAAAGTTCCTGCTCCTACTTAAAAATCGGCTTTTATAGATTGATTTGCAAGGTTGAGATAAAAACTCAAAGATCAAGCAAGGTTGTTGTGGTGGAAATGGAGTTTTCACTCCTCTCTTCTCCTCTCTTATTTTCGGCCAACATGAAGCAAAATGAGGGAGAAAAGAAGCCAATTTGAAGATAAGCAAGAAGGAAATTTGCTTGGTCAAAGCTTACTAGATTTCCAACAAGTGTCATACTATGATTTAAGGTCAAATTTTTTTCTTTTCTCTCTTTTCTTTAGTCCAAAATTTCGTCTGCTATAAGGAGATATTTAGAGTTAATTTTGCTCAATTAATAACAAGGAAATTAAAGTAATAAAGTAGTATTCAAGTGATGCACTCAATCGGTAACAAACGGTGCGCGTCGGTTCAAGTTTATTTTTCTTAACTCTCTCGTACTTGTGTTTTCACATGTGATTCACTCACTTATTATTAACACTTCTAATCACACACTACTTCTTACCTAATACTCACTCTTATCCACGAAATTTAGTACACACACTTCACCAAATGATCACACTACCAAAATGCGCAAAAATCCTAATTTGTCTAACTATAAAAGTGCAAGTAAAACTTTCAATTCTATTATGTATTACAACTATTGAGGGAATAAAATTAGTAGTAAAGGAATTATTAAATAATTTATTCAAAATAAGAGGGAATTATAAGAACATATGAGCAATTTTTCAAGTCATCACACTCTTTCTCTCTTACACAAAAATCCGGGGTATCACATTCTCCCCTCCTTAAAAAAATTTCGACCTCAAAATTCATACATTTATTCGTAAATAGCTCAAGGTATTTTTCTTGCATGTCTGTCTCTAGCTCTCAGGTCTCACCATTTGCCAAAATTTAGCCAAACAATGGAAAACATGAATCGTACCTTCTACCACTGTAGACGGGTTAAGAACTGGCTGGTGGTTTATAGTATACACTCTGGCAGGCACTCTGGATCTATTCCCTCCTACATTTGGTTGTTTAAGGTTTGATTTATCGGCTGACAGGGTATCACCAATCAGTGGACATTTAGCGATCTGGAGCTCAGTACTTCCACACCGTAAACACTTTCGAGCCTTTCGCCAGCAATTATCTTCTGTGTGGTTAGATTTTCAACAATACCCACAAGATACTCGAGGGGCTGAGATCTGACCTCCCTGCGAGGCATCTCTTACTTGTCCCCTTCCACCTGGGCTTCTCTTGGAGTAACTTCTTTAGGTGTCTCCGAAATTTTCTCACCACCATCTCCTTGACCCACCTTAGAGGGTGGCATACCTAGATCACCTTGTTCCTGCCATTGGTCTCCACTAAACGTGCCTTTCTTTCTTGCATGAAAAGCTTTTATTTGTACCCTTGCAATCTCTATCCTCTAGGTTTTCTCAAGAATCTCGGTAAAAGTATTAATTTGCGCAGCCGCCAAGGCTTCCTGTATTTCTACGTTCAATCCTTGCATAAACTGCCTCACTCTCTTTTGCTCTGTAGCTATCAATTCCGGAGCAAACTTGGATAACTTGATGAACTGAGTCTTATACTCAGATACACTTAGGGTTCCCTGTCGGAGCTTAATAAAATCGTTCTCCCTCTTCTCCTAGACTATTGGTGGGAAATACTTCTCATTAAACTCCCGTACAAAATTCAACCAGGTCCATGCTACTCCCTCTCTCTCCCACTTAGCCCTTATTACATTGCAGCAGGCTCTAACTGGTCCCTCAAACTGAAATACAGCAAAATTTACCTGCCTATCCTCCGTATAGTTTAAGGCAGCAAAAAATATTGATCATCGTCTCCAAGCACCTCTCAGCTATCTCAGGATCCGGTCCTCCAAGAAACTTAAGAGGAGAAAACTTTTGGAATCTCTCTAGGGCCCTATCTTGCCCCATTTCAGGGTTCCTAGGTTGATTA
>NW_020864711.1:0-9521 GCF_003713205.1 Coffea eugenioides
TTTCGTTTTTCAAATACAAGTCCGTTTGGATTAGTTGTTTTTTGAGTTGTTTTAAAAAATACAGCACTGTAGCACTGTAGATGTTTTATGGATTATTTTTAGATGTATTTTTAAAACATATATTCGAGTATTTTTATAATTTATATAACAATATACAATTATATATTTATAAATATTTATAAATAAATATATTTATATAAAAATATATAAATGTACTATATTATATATAATACATAATATAAATATATTTATAAATATATAAATGTATAAATTATAAATGAATATTATATAAATGTATAAATGTATAAATTATAATTTTTATATTTTTATATTTTTATATTTTTATATTTATATACATTTATGCATTTATAATACATTTATAAATATTTATAAATAAATATATTTATACTTTTATAAATAAATATATTCATATATTTATATATAAATGTATTATATTATATATAATACATAATATAAATATATTTTTAAATTTTTAAATGTTTATTACTATAAATATATAAATTATAAATGTATATTATAATTTTTAATTTTTATGTTTTTATATTTATATACATTTATGCATTTATAATACAATTATAAATATTTATAAATAAATATATTTATATATTATTATAAATAAGTAAGTGTATTATATTTATAAATAAATTTATATATTATATATAAATAAATAAGTGTATTATATTTATTTATTTATTATATATTATATATATAAATAAATATATAAATGTATTATAAGTGTATTATATTATATATAATACATAATATAAATATATTTATAAATATATAAATGTATATTATTATAAATGTGTATAAATTATAAATGAATATTATATAAATGTATATTATAATTTATAATTTTTATGTTTTTATGTTTTTATATTTATATACATTTATGCATTTATAATACAATTATAAATATTTATAAATAAATATATTTATATATTTATAAATAAATAAATTTATATATTATATATAAATAAATAAGTGTATTATATTTATTTATTATATATTATATTTATAAATAAATATATAAATATATTATAAGTTGCTGTTTTTGAAAAACAACCCCAAAAACAGCTAATCCAAACGAACCCACAGATGTTTGAAAAACTAGTTTTTGAAAAACTAGTGAATCCAAACTAGTGTTTTGCATGTATCTAGATACAAAGATGACATATAGGCAGCGAATTTTTCTAGTCAGTTTATTATCTTTTGTCTTGGGGATGGTATTTGGCTGGTGATGCAAAACAATTGTAGATTGGTTGAATAATAATAATGATATTATATTTCTAAAAAATTACTAGGTGTAGCCTACAAAATCTCAGAATTTACTCAGTATGACGTGAACATGATCTGGATGCCAGCAAATAATCTAAATATGTCCACCCTCCAGTTCATCACCACTGAGTGTGTAAAACGAGCGAATAAAACTGAGTGTGTAAGATAGTTTGAAAAAATTTTATAAAATAGGATGATAACACTTTTGGTAATTAATGCAATGTATCAGAGATCTTCATGTAATTTTCTTAAGAAAAAAAAAAAAGCCATTGACAAATGTATTTATAATATGACGTTTGTTTTTTCCTTTTCTAAATAATAGGCTATCCAAACAAACTTACAATTTCGTTTCGAAATTTCTGCTGTCCATAATAGATACATGGCGAATTGCAGATGACATAACAATGGTTGAAATGCAGAAAATTTTTTGAATACGCAACTTTCAATTGTTGAACTGCATATAGCTTGAATACATTTTCGCAGGGTGTAAACCGGTCAAGTTAGACTGTTTCTTTCTCATACTAATACTAATTTGCAAACCGAAGGCAATGATCCGATCTTTGAATTGACTTGTTGAAGATGCGTAGTTTTTATCTACCAATAAACAAGTAATGGTATGGCGGAGCAGATAATGTCAGGATAATGGCGGCGTTCAATAGTTACCTACAATTTTTAAATAATAATAATATTAAAGAATACTATATTTGTCACCTATATTATTTTGAAGCAAACGACACTAAAGTATGTTATGAACATGATGGTACTGCTTAATGACATTATTATTTTTAGGACAAAAATCTCAGTGACCATTAAACTATTACTCAAATTAATTTTTGACCATCAAACAATTGTTCGTCACAAATTTATCATTAAACTAACTAATCAGCACACCCGTGGCCATTTCATGGATTTTGGCTCTTAATCTACAACATAATTAGAATGCATAAGGGTATTTTTGTCCACTACTAAATGTTAATTATATTGGATGAATTTTGGAGTTGTGAAAATACATACATTTAATGCCGTTTATCTAGAAAGAGGAAGGGTATAGCTGTTGCCATCAAGAAAACTAAAATGAGCTTTTTGGCTAGAACTTAATGGAGCAAGGGAATATGGTCAAGTTAGTGGTGGATAAAAATAGCCCTGGACGTTTTGATTATTTTGTAGATTAAGATTCGACGATTATGCTGATTAATTAGTTTAGTAGTCAATTTATGATGAAAAATTATTTGATGATCAAAAATCAACCCAAACAATAGTTTAATGGTCGCTGGGATTTTTTTACCGTAAAGAATATTTGTCACCTATAATTATATTAGTAGTTTGAAGCAAACGACGGTAAAGTAGATTATGGATATGATGGCTGTTGCTTAAAGTCTACTTTTTTTATAAGTCTTAATAATATCCTAATGGTGTATTGATTGTGAATATTCTTAATGCAGGTACCCCCGCAGACCGCCATCCCAGGACTACCTCATGCAGTTCCTGTCCTGCTACGAACGCTTTAAAAAAAAAAAATTTTGGAGCATACCAAATAATTGTTCTTTAATTGGATTCCAACCAAAAAAAACAATTCGAAAGGACAGGCCGGCTGAAATTGTCATCTTTTGAATTCTAGTTGGGATAAAAATTAGACACTATATCTGATTAGACGCATATTAAGATTAGTTTATAGCCTACCACACGATTCATATGACCGACAAGAGATTAGTTTCCAAAAGTTGTTATAGAAACTGATCATCAGAATCAACAAAAACTAAAAAACTAGTCTTCATGTGATTATAGATTTTAGTTTTTTTTACCATTAAAAAAGTCTACTGAGTTTGGTACTTACTGAGTTTGGAAGACAGGGAGAGGAGCTCCTTCACACGCATGGAATTTTCATTTGAAGAAGACCAGAGAAAAGTTCAAGAAATGATGCAGATGAACCTGCAACTGCAAAGAACAGGGCCAGAAGCCGTCAAATTAACAAATAATAGAAGGGCTGCGGTCCAAAGGCAAGTAGACAAAACTCAAGAGTCATACTGCATAGGAGAAAAGCTTGCTACCAAAAACAAAGGAGAGAGAGAGGGGAAGCAGGAGAGAAAATCCAACAAAAGGATACATCCAAATCCATTTACGAAAGTTTACAAGGTCCAGAACATCTGGGTCGGTCACCAATCTTAGATGGTTAATTAGCAAATTATTTCTTCTTCACTCCCGTCTTCATCAAATGTCCATATACTTTGTATTTCTCTGTTTCTTCTTCTTTTTACTGTACCTCACTTTCCAGCCGTCATAATAGTAATGATTTTCTTCCAACGCCCAACCTGACAAGTGACAGCCACCGGTGCTTCTACTGCGTCCACAGCATTCCCACCTCCATCCATCCTTCTTTATTGTTAGGCGGAGTTTTGGAGTTTGGAGGAGAAAGCTTAAAGGAGAATATGAAAGAAGAGGAAATATATTTAGGTTCATTTACATTATTGCTATTTTTTAAAACTTTTATAGATAATGTACAGTAATAATTCGATAATATATAAAATAAAAAAATTGATTAAAAATATTTTCATCAAAAGATGAAAAAAAAATTAAAAAAATAACTTTCCAAACAAGACGAAACTAAAAAAAAAAAAAAGAGTATTAAATATCCATTCAGTGGTTATATATGTGTAAACTTGACATTAGAAAAACTGTGGCCTTGTTTGGAATGCTGTTATTTTCTAAAATTTATTTTTTATTTTTTTGAACATATTTTTAAATCATATTTTTATTTTATATATATCAAATTATTACAATATTTTTTTTTATAAAAATTTTAAAAAATAACAATTCAAATATATTCTAAATCGCTTACAAGTCACCTACGGCCAATATTCGACCACCTTTACATAGATAATGAGATTCAAATACACTGCTATCCTCTTGTTTGTAAAAGGTATTGTTATATTGTTTGGTTCTTACCAAAGCGAACCAATCTACGTAACTGTCTCTCCAAATCATTTTATCCAAACTAAGTCGGCCCGTGAGGTTGTTTCTTCGAGGCAATCGAGTTGGAGACCTGTAAAGGAAAGTCTGCCCCGACGCTTTTGCACTTCTCCAACCTCATCAAAGTATGGCAGACCAAACCAAACCAAACCACCTTTTCCATTTTCAATAATCAAAATCATCATTTGACTTAAAACATTTTAATTACAGCGTAAATACTTTTTCTCTACCCTTTAAAGCTTTAAACCCCAACCTCAAAAAAGCCTCACGCCGAAAGTCTATGCCTCCATCAAATGACTCGAATCCCTCCTTTTCCAATTCAGCTTTCTTCTTCTTTTTTCTAAACAATCCCAAATTCCACCCCATTCCCATTCCCAGCTTAAAAGCTTAGAAAATAAAGGAAATAAAACCACCTTCTTTCCTCGTCATCGTCGCATGTGTAGATCCAAAATGGCAACCGATGCCTCCGAACCCATCCCAACAACGCCACCCCAACCCACGCCACGTCCGGTCAGGACCAAACCCAGAACCTCCCCTCAAGCAACACAATCCCCCCGCCGCCCCTCCCCAAATTCTCCATTCGCTAAACTTCCTTCCTCCAGTCCCTCCACCAGCGGCACCTTTCATTCAGGTTCTGCCCCGGCCACCGGCTCCGGTTCTGATTTTCGAATAAATTCGTCGGTTGGCACAACCTCCGCTTCAAGCCGTACATCCCTCTCCAGCCTCCATCTCTCCCTCCCGGAACACGCCCATATTTATGATTTCTCCGAAATCCGTTCCGCCACCAACAATTTTCTCGCCAAACGCTACTCCACTTCCTCCTCCTCCTCCCAGTCCTGGCGCTGCGAGCTCAACGGAAAAGACGTCATTATTTTTCAACGGAAAATCCATCAGACAATCCACGAATCTGAGCTGAGATCCAAATTATCGGTAATTTGTAAAAGCCATCATAAATGCTTAATCAAGCTCCTCGGAGCTTCCATTTCAAACGATCACATTTACTTAGTTTATGAATTTATCAGCGGCTCGAATCTTTCTACTTGTCTCCGAAATCCTAGAAACCCTGATTTCACCGTTCTTTCCACCTGGATGTCGCGAATGCAAATCGCCACGGATTTAGCTAACGGCTTGAATTATATCCACACCGCAGCCGGATTCAGCATAAGTTTGGTCCACAAGTACGTGAAGAGCAGCGGAATTATTATCACTGAGCCTTCCTTGAATGCCCGAATTTGCCATTTCGGAGCCGCCGAGCTATGCTCCGAGACGGAGAGATATGAAAGAGGTGAGATAACGGAAGAGGAGTTGCCGGAGCTGCGGAGGTCGGGGAGTAGGGGTAGGCAATTTGAAGGAGTGAGAGGATACATGTCGCCGGAGTTTAAGTCCACCGGCTTGGCGACGCAGAAGTCTGACGTGTACGCTTTTGGAGTGGTGATTCTGGAGCTTTTGTCCGGGGAGGAGCCGCTGAAGTATAAATATGATAAAGCGAGTGGGGATTATAGGAAGATTTCAATTATCGATTCAGCGACGGAGGCGGTGGAAACTGGCGGAGAGGGTAATGAAACGGTGGAGGGAAGGCTGAGACGGTGGGTGGATAAGCGGTTGAAGGATTCGTTCCCGGTGGAGGTGGCGGAGAAGTTAATCCGTCTGGTGTTGGAATGCGCACATGTGGATCCGAATAAGAGACCCGATATGCGACGGGTCGCGGGAAAAATATCCAAGCTTTATTTGGACTCGAAAATGTGGTCGGACCGGGTTAGACTTCCGACTGATTTCTCGGTGTCATTAGCACCTCGGTGATTGATTCATTTGGTAATTAGCTTTTTTATTTTCTTTTTCTTTTTTCGCCTTTTTTTTTGGATATGGGTTTAGAAATTCTTTTTCCCTAATGCTTCTGCTACTACTTTTGGTGAAGAGGTAAATATCATTATTGTTACATTTGTAAACGCTGATTAATGAGAGTTAGCCAATTCATATATGGCTATGTAATTGATTGACTAAGTGACAACTCCATGCAAAATTTGCCTTGTTTATGTTGTAATTTTCTGAAGAAAAAGTTTCACCTTTTTTGTGAATATATTTTCTAATCATATTTTTGTTTTACATACAACAAATTGTTACAGTATATTTTTTCATAAAAATTTTAAAATATAACCATCCAAACGAATTCATAATTTCTGTGACTACTAAGATTAAATAAAAAAAAAATTAGCTTTACGTATGCAATCGCTGATAAAAACAAATGAGAAGCATTTTTGTACTCCTATTTGTTAGCACAGTTGAATTGGTAAAGATAATAATTTGGACATCAAACGGTTCAGAGGATGAACTTAAAAAATTTGGACATCTTTGACATGTGATTAATTCAACATTTTTTTCTCCCCAACATTTGTATAGATTGTGTATGCTTTTGCTAGAAACTATATCGATTTTTAGATTTAACAAGACGACAGTTCGTGTCATGGACAGCCGCAAAAGAACGAGTTGGGTTGGGTTGATGGCTTGAAAACTCCATCCTTTTTGGAGTCTCATAAATACTTAGACCAAACTCCAAAGTTCAAACTCAAAAGTTAGGATAAGGTCAGAAAATTAGGTTACAGCTGGGGGTTTAAGGATCCTTATAGTATTTGACTAACGAAAATGGTCGCAGAGAAATGCACACATTAAAAAAACAAATTAGTGTTGGTCATGCCTCCTCTCAGTCAAGTCAAACCGAACGGCCGCATTACCCAAGAGGGAGCTGTGCAGTTTCTATGTCAACGGTTGAGAATGCCAAGCTCAGCGCACGGATGAGAGGAGATTATTGGTCAAAGACCTGCCGGTTTGCTGGTTGTCAAAAATGTCTTGAAGTTTTCTTTTCCATTTTGCTGAATATTATGCCTTAACTATTTATTAGTGGAGAGTGATGTTTGGACTTTTGTTTTTTTTTTTTTGTATTGAAAAATTCGTAATCCTTGGATCAGCTACGGAGAAGGCTTTAATTTAGTGATTAAAATTAAAACTCTAGAATTTAGAGCTCCTTTTTTTTTTTTAAATCTCATCCCTCGTCTGTTAAATGGAATATGAAAAATTTGCTTCTTAAATCAACCATATGGTTGGGCTTAAGAGAGAGTAGTTGAAAGTCACACCCACAGGGTGACGCACCATGGAAAACAGATGGCTGCCGTGGCCACACCACGAAAAGGATTTACCAAAAATATAACAATGGTGGTGATGAAGTATGGCGCACGTTTTACCACTTTAAACAAATTTTATGCATATTTAAGAACCTATCCTCTGTCTTTTTTAAAGGAAATGGCATGTTTTTCATTATTTTTTTTTCGGGTATCCCAGATAAAATCCCCCTTCACTGATTTTTTCAAAAGTTTTACTTAGTTTGTTCGAAAAAATATAGGCTGCTAGTTTGGATGTATCTTTTTTTTTTCTTTTTTTTTCCAAAAACTGTTTTGTTTGTGAAATCTATAGTAACAATGCAAAAAATATACACAATTTGAAATGAGATCATTTCAAATACCTCCCTTGAGGTTTTTTCTAATCACACTTCATTTCAAATACCTCCCTTGAGGTTTTTTCTAATCACACCTAACACCCCTCAAGTTTCTAAAATTACACTTAACACCCTTACAATGACAACCTTTGTAACATGTCAGCCCTTTTATGTAAAAATAATACTAAAAATATATTTAGTAGAGGGACAATAGTATTCTTCCAATTTTGCCCTTTTGTAAGTTGATTTTTGAATTTTAGAAGATGAAAATAAAAACAAATAGGACTGCAATACTTACATAGTAATTAAGAGAGTGTAAGTACAATAACTGTTGAATTGTATATTTTTTGTTGATTCGTATGACCGTTATAAGATCTGTGCCAAAGTTTTGGATAGAAAGGAAATAAATTTTTTTAATACTGTTTGTTAACCAGTTTTTCAAAAATTTTGTTTTTGATAATTGAACGCCATTATAGATATATTTAATATGCATTTTTTCATGATTTCAACTGTATTGCAGCATTTTTCTTCAACAAATGAATGATTTTAATCTATTTTTCCTCACCTCTTATTGATTAAACTAGATAACACGATAAAATCATAGTTAAAAAAAGTTAAATTTTTTATGTTTAGATTGTTTAAGTATCTCAAAACCTATCTTCGGTTGCATATGCAAAAAAAAAAAAAAACACCCAAAATGTGTCCAAATTTTATGGCATTTTGTTACTTTATTTTTACATAATCGAACATAAAGGGTTTTTCTTTGTTCTTGCCTTTTCTTGCACAAGAAATATGAAAAGGGTAGAAAAATAATCAACTTGTTTTTAATTTCATCTTCGAGTTTTCAAAAATCAACTTGCAAAAGGGCAAACGTGGAAGAATATTATAGGTCTCTCTCCTAAATACACTTTTTAATACTATTTTTACCTAAAGGGGCTAATATGTTACAAAAGTTGTCAAGGGTGTTAAGTGTGATTTCAGAAACTTTAGGGTTGCAAGGTATGATTAGAAAAAATCTCAAGGGAGGTTTCTAAAATTATCCCATTTCAAATATACCTAAAAAATAAATAAAAATTTATACTCTTTTTTCCACCCACTATCACGCACCACTGCCACCTATGATCACCATCCATCACTGATGCCACTCTCTCCCTTCTTTTTTTTTCATCTCTTTCCCTTTTTCTTTTCTTTCTTCCTCTTCTCTCCTCTCTATCTTTCCTTTCCCCCCACTAGAACCTTCCTCCCCCTCCTTTCCCCTTCCCGATTATGACTGAGATCTCAGTCGTGACCGAAGGAGCTTTGGTCATAATTGAAAAGGGGAAAAGGGGGAAGTTTCAGTGGGGGGAAAAGGAAAGTGGAGAGGGGAGGAGGAAGGAGGGAACGAGAGAAAGAGGGAGGAAGAGGAAAGAGGAAGAATGGCAAGAAAGGAGGAAGAAAGGGTTGGTGGCGGTGGTATGTGGTGTTATTTTTAATTTTCAAAAAATATTTCAAAAAATTTTAAATTTTAAAAATACTCCAAAATACATCCTCAAAGCACCTTAAAAATACCCTTCAAAAATACCTAACCATTTACAATAAAAGTTTTTCATGTGCATCATTACAATAAATTTTTTTTAAAATACTTCTAAAAATAGCTCATCCATACGGATCCATTGTTGTACCTACGATTACTGTTACAAAAATTTAAAACACTACGGCAGACTTCCAAGCTTCATACTACTAGACCGTAATCCAGTTGTAACACCAAATCTTCTACTTCTTTAAAAGC
>NW_020864712.1:0-12365 GCF_003713205.1 Coffea eugenioides
GGTATTATAACTACATTTGTTGCCACTTGGTTCTAGTTGGTGGGCTACTTGATCGAAAACTGCCAAACATTTTGATTTAGTTGTAGTCCAAAACTTGAACTACTATTGCTGGTTTTGACGGTTTCTTGGCTCATTTGCTAATTTCGGTTGGTTGAGTTGTGTAATTTCTTATCCAATTGGAGCCATTTGGACAGATTTTGGGTGGACAAGTTTTGTCGCTCTCTGTTGATCTTTGGGAGGCATTTCTGACCGTATTCTACGTATTCAAATTGGTTGAATTCACTGCTTTGTCGAGGTTATTTTTGGTATCACTTGAGTTCTACTTTGTTGATTTCTGTCTTGCGTCCCTTGAAGTGCCTTTGGTTGGGTATTTTCTTCATTTGTTTGATTGAATTGGAAGGCTACTGTGCCACTTCCATTGCTTATTGCTGTTGGTGGCGTCTAATTGACTTGCTGGGAGTATTTTACCTATTGATTTCAATTGCTAAATCTTTAGAGCATTTGTTGCGAGTTTGGACTACATTGTTCCTGCATTTGACCCAACTGGGGCCACCAGTGAGTATTGATTGAAATTGCTGTATTGTTGGGACTACATTGAAAAGGTGCCTGGGTTGTGCATTTTGTTGATTGGGTTGTCTACGAGGGAGGCACCACTGGCTATTAAATTGTTATTGTTTTGAATTTGCTAAGTGGCCTCTCCCACCGATGGCCGCTGATGCCCAGTGGATGAGCGAGTAATGCATATCGCCAACCAGGTGGCTCCAATCCCTAAGAACCTGGCCGCGTATTTCCACCTAAACCGCCCCTATTTTGATGACTTCAGGGAAGTACCGTTGCCCCTCTCCTTCCTTCTGCTTTTACATTATCACATTGAGGGCAATGTGTCATTTAGGTGTGGGGGGGAGATCAGTTGGGATGCTAGTATTTTTTTTGTTTGTAGTTTCTAGGGGCTTGTCCTTTATTTTTAGTTAGTTTTTGCCTATCTTTCATTTATTTTATTTTCTTTTTCTTTCTAGTGGTCAGTTCTTATTTGAATACCAAGTTTGATGTTGGATTGTTGTTTCTAATTCTGCTATTGCCAAGTTTATTGATAAAAAGGTATTGAGTTAAGGTGGTTGAGTTCAGGAACATCTTTTTGGTGAATATCAATAATTACTTGACTTTTCTAATTTTTAGTTAACTTTTCTAGGTATAGGGAATGATTATTGGCATTTTTCTTGTGAATTGGTCCAATTATTAATTCTAGTTCTTCATGTTTGGAAATTTGAGGCTGGCTTCTGTTATTCATGTGTTGTTTTTAGATATTGTGTTATTTGGTTATAAATAAGAGTTGACAGTACTCCGCTAGTAGTTACTACTGAGTAACCGGGGATTTTCACCTAAAAGTGTTGATTCTCGCGTCAAAAAGTAGTAATTGCTATGAGTACGTGGTCACGTGGCGATAGAAGCTGAGTAACCGGGCTCCTTCATCTGGCCAATGTTGGAGTTCGCGTCAAAAAGCTCAAATGGCTAGCGACTAAGTCTTTTGTTACCAAAAAAAAAAAAGTGAAAAAAAGGGAAGGTTGTGTTAGTGTGTAATAAAAGTCAGCTTGCCGAATTATGGACTTAATGTTGAGATTTTGGTTAATAGTTGGACCATTTACTGATAGATGTGAGCAACCATTCCTTTTCCTTAGATTAGTTTGCTTTAAATTGGAGAAGTTGGTGGTTGAGAAGCTAACCGGAGTGATTTTTCTTGGATCTTAACTGTGATGCTTGATATATGTTTTTCTGGGTATCTTGGCAATATGATAGTTAGAGCAATAGCCATTGTCAAAAGTTTGGTGTTCAATTGCTGTTCTTATGCTTGAGGGCAAGCATGATTCAGGTGTGGGGGGAATTGATAGGGTATAATTTGTTAGTATTTTTATTATTAATTTGCCCTTCTATCCCTGACAAATATTGTGTTAATTGCTGATATTTACTCATATTTGGGTATTTGGAATCAATTTCAGTAATGAAGCAGAAAATTACCAAAAAGGAGGGACTTGCTCCATAAGTGGGAGACTTAAGAAGAAAGTCCCATGGACTTGGCCCACAAGAGGAGACGGATTGCCGTGGTCTTTGCTCCTGGCTGACTAGTAGCCGCGGACCAAGAGTCCTAAAACATCAACGGAGCTTTCTTCTTGTATTTCTTTTAGCTTCCCAATTTCGGTGGGGACCACGAGAGGAGAAAAGGCTTTTTCTTCATTTGGCCTTTAGGAGAAGTAACGTACAGAGATGGGAAACAAGAAGCAATTCGGCAGGACCCACCTTGTGATTTGGTTTTCTCTCAATTCGGCAGAGTTTCCTTCTTGGACTTTGACTCTCAATTCGGCGGGATCCACGCACTAGGAGAGGCATTAGTCCTCTTTGGCTTTAAAAACAAGTACACGGATGGAGATCAGGGGATGAATACTTTTTATCTTTAGTTCTTATCGAAGCTTTAGGATAGTTTTTAGTTTTTTCGTTTCTTTCTTGGCTCTTTTGATGGCCTGGACCTCAGTGGAATTACTTGAAGATTTTCTCATGAGGCGTGGCTAAATTTGTCTAGTCAAGAACAACGGAAGATTTGGTTCTACTAAATTTGTGAGATCGAATTAGTTTTTATTTATTTCCATTATTCACTGGTATTTGTCTATCTTCTGCTTTATATTCGTATGGTTGTTTTATTATTCGATTATCCAGGGCCCGGATTCTAGATTAATTCAATAACCTGAAACCAATCAGGATAGTTAAATCCGTAATTGTTTAATTATTCTAAACTGGTGGCAACTGGCATGATTGGATTTGTGTCAGGGGGATAGACGGGCTAACTTAAAGAGACCCTCGTAGCGTGTTGATTGGTTAGAATTAGACTCTTCTAATTATTCATGCAATTAGGGAATTGAACTTCTATGGTCGTACTTAGGGTTATTTCCTGATTAGAGAAATAGTCAACGGTCGTACCTTGGCTATCGACAAATTGAGGAAGAGTTGGTTGTTTATCGCGTGTATGACAACTATAACTAATTTATCATATAGTAACTAGAATAATCCTTGCATCTGTGATCGAATTAAGTGAACCATCTCCGAAATTGTCTCTTGGCTAGAGTTCGTCCATTATTATTTTTATTGTGATAATTAGTTATTTGAGTTGTAATTATTTTATTTTATTTTATTTTATTCCAAGTAATTTAGTTACTCTCATTTCAAAAACCCCCCATATCTGGAACTTGAGAAGAAATTAAATTATCCCCAGTCCCTGTGGATTCGACCTGCTTACCGCTATATACAGAATTTGTTATTTTATTTGAGCAGATATTTATTATTACACAGGTTCGGCACCTGTCAGTACATCAGATCGCTACAGTATTTTTTCTATAAAAACTCTAGAAAATAGCAATTCAAACGGGCTTTTTGATCGTAGATTGGAAGTCCTGATCATCTTGTGGAAAAGTCTTTATGACAGAAGTCTGCATTTACAAAATATAAATGCAGCCTTCAAATTTCTTAATGTTGAAAACGAAAGCATTAACAACCTCACCAAATAAACTGGCTGGAAACGACTAATTTTATACACTACTCTTTCATGGAGTTATTCTCGTAAGCATTTAAAGGTTCACCGAATTCGAGTCTTGATCATCAACCCTTCAATCAACCATCAGTCCTGTGACTCCTCTCAATGATAGGTGAAGTATCCCACATCCGAAAATGAAAGAGGAAAGAAATGGTGTATAACCTCGGGGCTGTCGGATTATTAATAATTTGAAATAATGATTTTGAGTTCATGATTTTAACTCAAAAGTTATTTGGGGCAGCTTGTGGGCTTAGAACAATTACAAATAGTATCGAAACAAACTCGCGCGATATTCTGCTCATGTTGTATATAGAGGTGTCAAAATAGGCTGACTTGGGCGGGTGGTGGATTGGGTTAATGGGTATGTAATATTAGAGGTGTCAAAATGGGTGACTTGGGCGGGTTTGGGTTGGGTAAAATGGGTAATGGGTATAAGTGAGTCAACCAATTTATATCCATTTAATTAAATGGGTAAGTCAAAAAATGAATTGGGTAACCCAATTACCCATTTATAACACATTTATTTTAATTTTTTGTATATTCATTTAAATTCATTTTTGCAAACTAAATTATCAATTTATACCACTTTTTGTACCCGTCATTAGTTTTAAATATTTACTTATAATGTTCAATAAACTTAATTACCAATTTTTTTTCATTTATACTCTATGTCACAAAATTACCTATTATTTAATAATTGAATAATAAGAATATAAAAATTTGAACTAAGTACTATAAAAATTAATATAAAAACTTAATCCAAAAATTTTGAACCCCTAACATTTTTTTCATATATAAATTTAAAATTTCATTTTAGAAAGATAAGAAAATATGCTAAAATTTATCCTAAATTAGTAATGCTGAAAAATGAGCAAGTTAACAAACTAAGAGAAAATAAAATAATAAGATAAACCAACAAATAATAATAATGAATGAAAACAAAAGTAGTTACATCATGACAAAATGAAAAATCTGACAAAAAAAAAAAAAAAAAAAAGATGGGTGGGGGAAGAGAAGAGACTTGGGGGAAGAGCATTTTAAATAGGTTAATTGGGTTTGATGGGTTATCCAATAATACACATTTATTAAAAATGTATTATTAGGTAACTCATTTATACCCATATACAAAAATTTAAGATACCCATACCCATTTATTCATGGGCTGATATGGGTAAATTTAATTAAATGGGTTGATTTGCTACCTATAGTTTCAATGATCTTCAATTTGGCTTTAAGTTGCTGCACTGAGTGCCCAATATCTTTACAATATCTTGTGTTGCGGGACGATACCAAGATTTGATAAATGAAGGACAAATAAATTTCGTTGTCCAAGTTCTATTCAGACCGCCCATTGCCAGAATTCTGGATAGTTAGCTCCCGCCAAATCGCTTTCCTTACTTCCCTGTTTCTTGATAATTCTGCATCCTTTTGTTTAAGTCTTGGTTATTTCTTTAGAAATACACATATTATATAATATATTTGGTGCAGTAGATTCCGTAAAAACAAGGGCATTGGCACATGAACAGACAAATCAAAATTTAGAATTCTATTGTGCATCATGTTGATTTCTACAAATTGATGAACAGACAAATCAAAATAATTGTGCAATTTTTAGTTTTAGGAGACGCATGTCCTATTTACATCTTTCACTACCTTGTCAGTCCAATCCGCCTAGATGAACTTGGTAATAAAGTTCATTCAAAATGGCAGCTAGGTGGAAATCTAAGAATGTCTCTAACTTCTTCATGGTGCCAGTAAATGACAGAATTAATGTACTCTGCTTGGCTTGGAATATATAGGAAGTAATGTCGTCCAATTCTCTTTCCCTCGAACCAACAGTCTGGATTCTCCTTAAGGGTGTGTTAGGACTAAGTTCAGAGTACTATGTGTTTGTACAGAAAGCATTAGCAGAAAAATTTGTCTGGAGATTGTGCGTTCAACTCGGCACCAAAATACTTCAGCAGGACAACGTTGTCGACACAGACTATTGGCCGATTGCTACCGTAGTAAAATAGTGGCTTTCTAGCACCATTTTGCCGGGATGCGTAGAGAAATTTTCCCAAGAATTAAGACTTAATTCGTGATGGAAAATGAAAGAATACTTGCAATTGTATGGAAAGCGTTCAAAGAACACTTTGACATAACGTTACTGCTTTTAGCGCACCAAATAGAAACAACCATGTTACGGTGGCTGACAAAAATTCCACACTTGACTCGAAAGAAATAGTTGGAGTTTGAAAATTGTGTTTAATCCTTCTTCCTTTTTTTATATATTTTTGTAAATACTTCTCCCTTGACAACGACGAGAGCAAATTAAAAACTGACACGGTCAAGAATAGCATGGGGAAAGGGTACACTTCCTATCCAATCCATTGGGGTTGCATCAAAAATTGATGCTCTGCCTCCAACCCTCTATGCAGAAGGGAAAAAAAGAGGGGGGGGGGGGGGGGGGGCCTCTGAGCCTCCAATTTTGGCCTGATTTTAGTTTTTCCCCTATAAAAAGATTAGCAAAGTGGAATACATGATATTTATATAAGCAATATCAATTAATCCAAAAAAACAAGCATAATTAGAAAACTAAGAAAAGATTATTCAATTTCCAATATGAAATTCACATTGAAAAAAGAGAAAATTAGAATTGAACCCAAGATACTAAGAACAACTAAAAAGCTCAAACAGCATTTAAATAGAAAAACGTGAAACTGCAGTAAACTAATATTATACATACATAGATTTCGGTCCTATTTGATAATCCAATTTAGTATTTAAATTTAATTGGTTCAAACTTTAATATGTTCACACCCAATTCAGCATCTTAATGATGGAAGTGGCTTTGAATTGCCTAGACATAATTTATTCTAAAAAATAAGTGATAAACTGTACACTTATTAATTAATTCAAATATGTTCAAATGTTAATATTTCAATACTTAATAATTCACTAATTTAATAGATTCAAAATTCAAACTTTAAATTTCAGATTTTAATTTTATCAAACGCGCCCTTCATCCATATGAATGTGTAATCAATTGCTATAATGAAGGCAATTTGCTCAGTACTGGGGGATTTGGATCGGTCTACTGTGGTACTCTTAATGACGGGAGAAAAGTTGCTGTAAAAGTATTCCATGTACAACTTGAAAGGGCACTCGAGAGTTTAGACACAGAATGTGAAGTACTACGGAACCTTCGCCATCGAAATCTAACCAAGGTCATCAGCGGTTGCTCTAACAATGATTTTAAGGCTTTGGTGCTTGAATTAATGCCAAATGGAAGTCTTGAGAAATGGTTGCATTGGCCCAGCTGTTTTCTAGATATGAAACAACGATTAAACATAATGATTGATCTGGCAAGCGCATTGCATTATCTCCATAATGGTTATTCAATCCCAGTCGTTCATTGTGATCTGAAACCTAGTAATGTCTTGCTTGATCAAGATATGATTGCACATGTAAGTGGTTTTGGGATTGCAAAGTTGTTGAGTCAGGAAGATGGTATTACACACACTGCAACAATAGCTACATTTGGTTATGTAGCACCAGGTTAGCAGATTTCTTGAACATATATGTTAAGTACTGTTTTTCTCTAATTAGTTTACCTTCAAAATTTTACATCTTTTTTTTTTTTTTTTTTTTTTTTGCAGAATCTGGATTGGAAGGACTCGTATTCGACAAAATGTGATGTTTATAGTTATGGAATCATGCTGATGGAAGTCTTCACAAGGACAAAGCCCAATGATGAAAGATTCAACGGCAATTCGAGCTTGAAGGGCTTGGTGCAAAGTTCTATGCCTAATGCTCCATATCAGATTATAGATACCAACTTGTTGCAGGAGGATGAAGAACACTTTGCAGAAAAGCTGGATTGCATATCGTTTATCATGGAAATAGCTCTAAATTGCTCAAGAGAATCCTCAAGGGAGAGGAGCAATATGGAGACAGTGCTTAGAGAAATGAACAATATCAAGTATAAACTGTTATCAATTGATAGAATGCACTAAATCATAATCTCCGGTCATTGGTAGAACTTCTACAGTTGTTTATGAACTGTTAGAATTCATCATTTCTTCCTTAAAATTTCTTGTAAAGCATTATGTTATTTTCTTTAACTTCGAATAATGTATCACATTAGACTTTTAATTCAATTGAAACCAACGCCTGTAATAGTTACACAAGGGCTATAATCATAATTGACAAATTTGAAGTATTTGCCAAAATGGACTTAGTGTCTAGTAGTTCTAATTTTCATGCCCAACAGTTGGGAGCTTTTGGGTCCAAACTTGCAATAGATGTATCTACCAGCTCCCTAGAAAAAAAAAAAAAAGTAAAATTGTAGAAATAGGTTGACCTCTCAGGGATTGATGGTCTACTGTCAAACCAAGTCCATAGCGCGAACATTGATATGAAATTAATGTCTTTTGACTAATTATAGGGTTATAGACTTATTAGCTAGTATTTAACCAAAGAATTCCTTACATGCAATAAAATATTCTCGTGAATCCCAAATCAAAATCTTTTTGCAATCTGTGTTACCTTATTTATAATCAATTATCTTTAGAGTAGTTGATCATCAGGAAAGCATTAAACCTCTCCCTGGTTTAATCTTCTTCAGGTCAGCTATAACTTGTTTCATGTTGATCCTTCACTCGGACACTTTCTACATCAGTTTAAAGTTAATATAAAGATCAATAAAATGCACTCCAGCTTGTCAGTGGAATACTCTTCCTCTGGCCGTATTCATTTGAAAGGAATCTTTTTTTTTTTTTGTTTTTGAAAAAATTTGAATGGAATCTTTAATCCAAATTCATTTTAAGACATTTCATTACTAGGCTTCATTCTCGAAAAAGTTTCATTAATAAACATGAAAAAATTTTGAGGGGACAAGAAGTATGATATTATGAATTTTTTTTGTTAAAACCTGGGGTACAAAACAAAGATTTTAAAATATTTTGCGGTAGGGGGGGGGGGGGCTGTTGGAGGGGCGTAGGGTAAGGATCTGATCCCTTGGGGAAATATATTTTATTTGCCTTTTTTTTAAATACCTAAACCTAATGGAGCCCCATGAAAATGACAATAACAATTATTGGATAAAATAATGACTTCCCAGACAAAAAATGGTGCTTTTTCTAATTCCAAGAATTACAACTTTTGGTCCCCCGTGTTAATTTTACTTTTATCATTAGTTATTCTGTTAATTTCAACATATTCTCTTTTAGAGTGGAAATGGGAATAGTACCCCAAAACTCCTACTATGGCTTCATTCTATACTGCTTTGCATAAGTTCCTATATAACTTTAGATGATGATATTTGTATTTGGGAGTTTAAGCAATTTCTCAAGTTTCATTTTCTATTGTACCATGAGTAAATCCTAATTTATTCTTTTCAAGTTTTAATTATGACTTCAAACACTAATGGCAAAAATGCATTTTAGTTCTTCAGGATGTGAACCAAATTAATCCCCAATATTTGGGCCAAAACATATACAGCCCCCCATCCAAAAAACAAAAATACATAGTTTGGCCGAATTGATCTCGAATGTCTTGACCTAGAGAAATGTAGCCCAAAAGTATTCAATTGTCTGTCATGTTGCATAAAAATCTCATAAAAAGTTATGATAATTACATAAAAAGGTATTAGAATGATAAATACTATAGGAAAAAAACAAAAATTACAAAAAATAATAAAAATATAAAATAAATACACTATTTTCTATTTTGCATAGTATTTGTAAATAAAATTTACACTTATGAAGAGAAAAACACATTTTACAACTTTAGAAAATGCCCTAAAACTAGATTATTGTTTCAGGTCCTAGACTTATTATTACACCTTGTAAATAAAGCAAAATAAGTTTAACAACCAAAACTTGATTATTGTACATTTTATATTACTTAATCCATGATTATAAGAAAGTATACAAATAAACAAACGGAGCACATCACATGATTTATGAATTCAGTAAATCTGCCAAATCTAGCATTGTCTTCATTTGGACAGAATTTAGTATTACACTTATTTTACAGTTTCTAAATTTTTTTCAACCTTTGTGCTTTTTATATAATCTCATTTAGTTCTTGTAATTCAACGGATTCTGCTGTTTTTTAAATACATTTTTGGTGACGTCCTGCAACTTTTCAATGCAACACCGGGGACAAATTTTGCCAAATTAAATATTTTAGGGACTATATTTGTTCAAATTAAAACATTGGGGAATAAGTTTGGCCAAAATTGAATATGTTAGGGACTACATTTCCTATGACCAAGGATCAGAGTTCAATTTGGTTCACACACTAAACATTGAGGATTAAAATTTCAATTTTCCTTAACTTCTTTTTCTTTTTTTTGGCAAAAAAAAAGGTCAGTTTTCGCTAACTATATAGATGGAGGTGCTCTTAGAGATATAAGGACGGTATAATTGGTGTGAGAGTACCTAAGCTTTGAAATCATAAGGTTGCGCATATATTAAATTTCAAACATGATTGACTATAGCAAAACCTGGCTAAAGTATCAGGGCATAATTGTCGAATCTGTTCAAATAAATTGCAGTAATGACTTGGACTAAAAAACCAGGCATTAAATATTTAACTAGTACCCAACAATATTGACTTAGTTTACAGAAATTAAATTACAACAAATCAGATATAATTGGTCAAGGATCCGAAAAAAATTTGCTCCTTTGTCTCCAGGCCAATCATATTAAGTTGACCTCTGCTCTCATCCAAGAAAGTATAGCCTTCTGGTCTGAAATTACAATTTGATCATGAAGAAAACTCACAAAACATGCCTTTTGATTCATCATTTGTTGATACTTTGTTTGACAACTTGCTCAATCATTGCAGCAAACGACATCACCACTGATCAATCTGCTCTTCTCGCCTTAAAATCCCATCTCACTGCAGACCCTCGCAATCTTCTGAAAACCAATTGAACTACTACTGCATCTACATGCATCTGGAATGGAGTTACGTGCAGTTCTCGCCATCACAGGGTGACTGCCTTAAATATTTCAAACATGGGTCTTACAGGCACCATTCCTCGACTACTTGGAAACCTTTCATTTCTGGTTACTCTGGATTTGAGTGGCAACAAATTCCAGGGAAGTCTGCCTCAGGAGATTGTTTATTTGCACAGACTTCGGGTGATCAATTTAAGTTTCAATAACTTCACTGGACAAATTCCTTCCTGGTTTAGCTTCTTAACCTGCCTCAAATACTTGAATCTGAAAAAGAATAATTTTACACGTTTGATCCCTCATTCTCTCTTCAACCTTTTAAAGCTTGAAAACTTGATTCTATCATCCAACTCCATTCAAGGAATCATTCCAGAGGAGATTGGAAATCTTCATAGCCTGAAGTATGTAGACATTGAAACCAACCAACTTAATGACTCCATACCATCTTCAGTCTTCAACATATCAACGCCAGAAACTATAGCGCTTGGACATAGCCCGTTTGGAAATCTGCCTACTGATGTATGTCTCAATCTTACAAAACTGAAAAAGCTTAGTTTGTCTTCGAATAAGTTAAGTGGCCAAATACCATCTAGCTTATCTCGGTGTTCACGACTTGAAATACTTCTTGTCCTACAACAACTTTGGTGGGCTCATTCCAAAAGAAATTTGGAACTTGACGACACTAGAATTATTATATCTTGGTGACCACAATTTTAGAGGTAGGTATAACTTTAGTCATCAACTCTGTTATAGAAATGAGTAAGTCGATGGATGAATGATACGTGCTTTTCAATTAATTATTAATGACCCGAGTTCTTGCAAATTTTTGTCACAAGTTCATTGTATTTTCACAGGTTCAATTCCAAAAGCGGTTGGTGCCCTATGCAATTTAAACATTCCGAGCTCAACTGGAGGTCTGCAAATGCTATTGACACTTTCTTTGGCAGAAAATAAGCTACAAGGATCTATTCCAGACTCGATGGGTGACTTGTCAAATTTGGTGTTCTTGGACTTATCCAATAATAATCTTTCAGGTCTAATCCCAAAGTCCTTGGTGGCACTTCAATTTCTCAGTTACGTCAATCTTTCTTTAAACAATTTATGGGGTGAAATTCCATCTGATGGCCCTTTCAAAAACTTCACGAGTCAATCATTCATGTCTAATGGAGGGCTATGTGGTAGTACAAGATTTCTTGTTCCTCCTTGAAGCACTTCCATAGATCACAAGTCAACCAGGAAGAAAACATCTCATGTAATATTCATTACCTCTGGTATTGGAGCAGCATTAATGGCTATAACCTTAACAATAGTATTTCTAATGTATCGAAACAAAACTGAGGTAGGCAGGACTGAAGGGATATTGGAGATCAGAACTGTGCAAAGGATTTCATATTATGAGCTTTTACAAGCAACTCATGGTTATGAGGAAAGCAATTTGCTTGGCACAGGGAGTTGTGGATCTGTCTACAAAGGGATTTTAAAAGATGGGATGCTAGTGGCGGTTAAAATGCTCAATTTACAAGTGAAAATTTCACTAGGGAGTTTCGAAAGAGAATGTGAAGTGTTTCGCAACGTTCGCCATCGAAATCTCCCAAAAGTACTTGGCAGTTGCTATAATAATGATTTCAAAGCTCTAGTTCTTGAATTCATGCCTGATGGTAGTCTTGAAAAGTGGTTGTATTCCCACAACTATTTCTTGGATATAATGCAGAGATTAAACAGAATGATAGATGTGGCGCGTGCAATTGATTATTTTCATAATGGCTACTTGATACCAGTGATTCATTGCGATTTGAAGCCTAGTAATGTCCTGCTAGATGCAGAAATGGTTGCTCATG
>NW_020864713.1:0-14682 GCF_003713205.1 Coffea eugenioides
CTCATATAAGCACGCATGATATGCAAGAAAACAGTTCAGAAGTAACTTTGGAAACAGTTCAAAAGTAAATAATGCAAGAAACGTTTCACAAGTACTTTGGAAATAGTTTAGGGTCACTCACCTCCACGGCTCAGAAATCATCCAGCATATAACATTGCCTTGCGCAAATCCAAGTCTTAGATCACAAACTCAATGCAAACAAATCCCTTCAAAGTTCGGACAGCACTTCCCCTGAATTTGTTAACTTTTCCAGCCATTATGGCTTCATTATTTCCTCATTCAAACCCAAAGGTACACACAACAACAAGTTCATCCAATAGCCATTCAGCAAGCTCCAAGTAGTACTAGTACAAGTCAAGCTAGGGAAAAGTCCGGAAATGAAAATTAAGCTCAAAACCAGAAAAATAGTTTTGACGTCATTTTGCGGTAATGGTTCCAAAGGCGCTACGATGGTCGGATGAAGGTACAAGACCCACCATTTCGAAGCTAAGAACCAGGGTTACAACAATGTAGAAGGTCACTCAGTCCAAATCCCAACACAACTAAGTCATATATGCCAAATACCAAACCAGAACCGTAATTGCAGGTTTACAAATTACACTATGCTGTAATCAGTACCACTCAGTCTAAACAGGTCCAAATACAGAAATTCTAATGGCATATGGTAGCTAGTTCATCAAGCTACATTTCATCAGAAGACCACAACACCCAAATCCAAAACAATTCCAGTCAAAACAACCCATTTCAGACGCAGTTCTAACATCCTGATGAACCCAGAACAGCAATAGTAATTTCGGATTATCTCATTCTACACTACTCCAATTGACCTGAAATTTTACAGGCACTCTTAAAACACCCTTAAAACATAAATACCTACAACTTTTATGTTTTGAGCCAAGGCCAATTCGGCCCCTAACCATGAGATACAAAACCGGACAGAATTGGGGATATAAAACCCTAACTTTCTCAAATTCCTTCCAAACCCAAAATTGATTACAATTATCTATCATAGACACCTACTAGAGTCCTTAAACATCAATTCCCATCATCAAAGGTAGCCACAACATCACATTATTATTAAACCAGAAAATTCATCAATAAATTGAAAACTTCACCAATTCATCTCAAACCAAGAAATAAACCACAATTCATCACTTTAGCTACCACTAAGCACAACTTAAGCTTCATTAAGTGTAGGAGGAAGTTCAATCACCACTCACCTAGTAAACAAGAGAGGGAGAGTTGTAGGACACCTTAGCTTCCTTGAACACTTCCACAAAATCACTTACTAGCACCAAATGGAAAGATTTTATGGAGTAGAAACAAGATCAAATGGTTGGATGATCACACTCAAGCAAGATGGAAGCAAGAATCTTGGAGAGTTTTTCTTTCTTCTTAGCTAGAGAGGGCCGGCCACAAAGGTGAAAGAAAGAGTGAATTTTTGGTAAATTTTGAGATATTTAATCAATTGGTAAGAAAGGTCAAAAGTCAAATAAGTGACCACCACTCTTAAGGTGACACTTGTCACTTCATTAATGCATTCCTATCCTTCTTTTTTCCTCTCACATCAATCACTTCACCTCCTCTATTTATCTCTTAACACCCGATAAATTTCACCTAGTATCCGAAACTTAACCTTATTGGACGAATTTTTCCGAACTTTTCGCACTAGTGGGTCCCACGTCCGTTATATATCCGTAATTTTTCAAAAACTATCCAATACTAGAAAAAATCATCTAAAAATTATATTTACTCATAAAATTCACCAGGATAAATTTCCTAAGCCAGAAAATGCAGAAAACATGCAATTAAAGGGGAAAAACCCTAGGAAAATTATTAGGGAATTTACGGGTTCTCACACTCATACTTTTCGGGGCGTCACAATCTCCCGTCCTTAAAAGAATGTCATCCTCGACATTCCATCTTGTACCAATCAAGTCGAGATATCCCGCAAAAATCGCTAAGATTGCAAACCAAACCCACAGTCCGGCATCCTAACATCAAGCCTAGGATACACTACAGAGATCTGAAGCCTAAGTTCTGATACCAACTGTAACAGCCCCACCTTCCCCTAAGGCGAACCAGAGGGTTCGGCGGACCGCCTGCCCGGCTCTCGCCGGGATTCAGTCGTTCACTACATTCCTCATACAGATTACAAGATAAAACTCAAATATTACATCAAATTCTCCAATAAATAATTACATATCAAAAGCGAAGCGTCCATGCTTCCACTGCGCCACTCTGATCCATGATCCCAATTATTACACAAGAGGAATTCCACAACAATAAAATCACAACAAGCCTTCCTTCGCCACGAGCCCTGTGGAGAGTAATAAAATATTTTTGGGATGAGCTAGAAGCTCAGCGAGTAACCAGAAAAAAATAGTAGTCAAATCGGTTTCACAATATTTCATTTCAATGATGTCATAAATCAAATGATAAGTCCAGAAACAATTACGACATTTACAAAACATTAAATATGGAGTATCAATAATTCAAGAAACATGTACAATGGAAAGCGATAGTAACATTCATGAAAAAGATACGTTCGTTCTCCTGTCATTTCCTTTTCTTTTTTCTCATTTGAAATTGCATCATTTTCCACCAACCTCTACCAACCTACAAAGGTAATACTCGAGTATACCAAACGTTCACCCTGGTCCCTAATCGCCCGACCGAGTCCGCTTCTGGCTCGAGACGACCGGTAACAAGAGGCAATGGCCAGTTCAGCCCAAAAAGGCTTACATTCATGCGCAAGTAGCATTTAATCATTAATCATGAAAATTTCACATTTATTTAGGTTGAGTGCGATAATGTACACACTCGACCAGAAAACTCGTTTTAACAATCATTGAAAGCACTTAGTACATTATCAATCCATAATAACAAGCCAATTAGTCAAGGAAATATATCAAACAAGGAACGCTCTCATATAAGCACGCATGATATGCAAGAAAACAGTTCAGAAGTAACTTTGGAAACAGTTCAAAAGTAAATAATGCAAGAAACGTTTCACAAGTACTTTGGAAATAGTTTAGGGTCACTCACCTCCACGGCTCAGAAATCATTCACATATTAACATTTGCCTTGCGGCAAATCCAAGATCTTAGATCACAAACTCAATTGCAAAACATCCTTCAAAGTTTCGGACAGCACTTCCCCCTGAATTTGTTAACTTTTCCAGCCATTTTCATTGGCTTCATACTTTTCCTCATTCCAACCCAAAGGTACACACACAACAACAAGTTCATCCAATAACCATTCAGCCATTCAGCAAGCTCCAAGTAGTACTAGTACAAGTCAAGCTAGGGAAAAGTCCGGAAATGAAAATTAAGCTCAAAACCAGAAAAATAGTTTTGACGTCATTTTGCGGTAATGGTACCAAAGGCGCTACGATGGTCGGATGAAGGTGCAAGACCCACCATTTCGAAGCTAAGAACCAGGGTTACAACAATGTAGAAGGTCACTCAGTCCAAATCCCAACACAACTAAGTCATATATGCCAAATACCAAACCAGAACCGTAATTGCAGGTTTACAAATTACACTATGCTGTAATCAGTACCACTCAGTCTAAACAGGTCCAAATACAGAAATTCTAATGGCATATGGTAGCTAGTTCATCAAGCTACATTTCATCAGAAGACCACAACACCCAAATCCAAAACAATTCCAGTCAAAACAACCCATTTCAGACGCAGTTCTAACATCCTGATGAACCCAGAACAGCAATAGTAATTTCGGCTTATCTCATTCTACACTACTCCAATTGACCTGAAATTTTACAGGCACCCTTAAAACATAAATACCTACAACTTTTATGTTTTGAGCCAAGGCCAATTCGGCCCCTAACCATGAGATACAAAACCGGACAGAATTGGGGATATAAAACCCTAACTTTCTCAAATTCCTTCCAAACCCAAAATTGATTACAATTATCTATCATAGACACCTACTAGAGTCCTTAAACATCAATTCCCATCATCAAAGGTAGCCACAACATCACATTCTTATTAAACCAGAAAATTCATCAATAAATTGAAAACTTCACCAATTCATCTCAAACCAAGAAATAAACCACAATTCATCACTTTAGCTACCACTAAGCACAACTTAAGCTTCATTAAGTGTAGGAGGAAGTTCAATCACCACTCACCTAGTAAACAAGAGAGGGAGAGTTGTTGGACACCTTAGCTTCCCAAAACACTTCACCAAACCACTTACTAGCACCAAATGGAAAGATTTTATGGAGTAGAAACAAGATCAAATGGTTGGATGATCACACTCAAGCAAGATGGAAGCAAGAATCTTGGAGAGTTTTTCTTTCTTCTTAGCTAGAGAGGGCCGGCCACAAAGGTGAAAGAAAGAGTGAATTTTTGGTAAATTTTGAGATATTTAATCAATTGGTAAGAAAGGTCAAAAGTCAAATAAGTGACCACCACTCTTAAGGTGACACTTGTCACTTCATTAATGCATTCCTATCCTTCTTTTTTCCTCTCACATCAATCACTTCACCTCCTCTATTTATCTCTTAACACCCGATAAATTTCACCCAGTATCCGAAACTTAACCTTATTGGACGAATTTTTCCGAACTTTTCGTACTAGTGGGTCCCACGTCCGTTATATATCCGTAATTTTTCAAAAACTATCCAATACTAGAAAAAATCATCTAAAAATTATATTTACTCATAAAATTCACCAGGATAAATTTCCTAAGCCAGAAAATGCAGAAAACATGCAATTAAAGGGGAAAAACCCTAGGAAAATTATTAGGGAATTTACGGGTTCTCACACTCATACTTTTCGGGGCGTCACAATCTCCCTCCTTAAAAGAATGTCATCCTCGACATTCCATCTTGTACCAATCAAGTCGAGATATCCCGCAAAAATCGCTAAGATTGCAAACCAAACCCACAGTCCGGCATCCTAACATCAAGCCTAGGATACACTACAGAGATCTGAAGCCTAAGTTCTGATACCAACTGTAACAGCCCCACCTTCCCCTAAGGCGAACCAGAGGGTTCGGCGGACCGCCTGCCCGGCTCTCGCCGGGATTCAGTCGTTCACTACATTCCTCATACAGATTACAAGATAAAACTCAAATATTACATCAAATTCTCCAATAAATAATTACATATCAAAAGCGAAGCGTCCATGCTTCCACTGCGCCACTCTGATCCATGATCCCAATTATTACACAAGAGGAATTCCACAACAATAAAATCACAACAAGCCTTCCTTCGCCACGAGCCCTGTGGAGGGGAATAAAATATTTTTGGGATGAGCTAGAAGCTCAGCGAGTAACCAGAAAAAAAATAGTAGTCAAATCGGTTTCACAATAGTTCATTTCAATGATGTCATAAATCAAATGATAAGTCCAGAAACAATTACGACATTTACAAAACATTAAATATGGAGTATCAATAATTCAAGAAACATGTACAATGGAAAGCGATGGTAACATTCATGAAAAAGATACGTTCGTTCTCCTGTCATTTCCTTTTCTTTTTTCTCATTTGAAATTGCATCATTTTCCACCAACCTCTACCAACCTACAAAGGTAATACTCGAGTATACCAAACGTTCACCCAGGTCCCTAATCGCCCGACCGAGTCCGCTTCTGGCTCGAGACGACCGGTAACAAGAGGCAATGGCCAGTTCAGCCCAAAAAGGCTTACATTCATGCGCAAGTAGCATTTAATCATTAATCATGAAAATTTCACATTTATTTAGGTTGAGTGCGATAATGTACACACTCGACCAGAAAACTCGTTTTAACAATCATTGAAAGCACTTAATACATTATCAATCCATAATAACAAGCCAATTAGTCAAGGAAATATATCAAACAAGGAACGCTCTCATATAAGCACGCATGATATGCAAGAAAACAGTTCAAAAGTAACTTTGGAAACAGTTCAGAAGTAACTTTGGAAACAGTTCAAAAGTAAATAATGCAAGAAACGTTTCACAAGTACTTTGGAAATAGTTTAGGGTCACTCACCTCCACGGCTCAGAAATCATCCAGCATATAACATTGCCTTGCGCAAATCCAAGTCTTAGATCACAAACTCAATGCAAACAAATCCCTTCAAAGTTCGGACAGCACTTCCCCTGAATTTGTTAACTTTTCCAGCCATCATGGCTTCATTATTTCCTCATTCAAACCCAAAGGTACACACAACAACAAGTTCATCCAATAGGCATTCAGCAAGCTCCAAGTAGTACTAGTACAAGTCAAGCTAGGGAAAAGTCCGGAAATGAAAATTAAGCTCAAAACCAGAAAAATAATTTTGACGTCATTTTGCGGTAATGGTACCAAAGGCTCTACGATGGTCGGATGAAGGTGCAAGACCCACCATTTCGAAGCTAAGAACCAGGGCTACAACAATGTAGAAGGTCACTCAGTCCAAATCCCAACACAACTAAGTCATATATGCCAAATACCAAACCAGAACCGTAATTGCAGGTTTACAAATTACACTATGCTGTAATCAGTACCACTCAGTCTAAACAGGTCCAAATACAGAAATTCTAATGGCATATGGTAGCTAGTTCATCAAGCTACATTTTATCAGAAGACCTCAACACCCAAATCCAAAACAATTCCAGTCAAAACAACCCATTTCAGACGCAGTTCTAACATCCTGATGAACCCAGAACAGCAATAGTAATTTCTGCTTATCTCATTCTACACTACTCCAAGTGACCTGAAATTTTACAGGCACCCTTAAAACATAAATATCTACAACTTTCATGTTTTGAGCCAAGGCCAATTCGGCCCCTAACCATGAGATACAAAACCGGACAGAATTGGGGATATAAAACCCTAACTTTCTCAAATTCCTTCCAAACCCAAAATTGATTACAATTATCTATCATAGACACTGTAAGTCCCAAATACAACCAAGAGGGGGGGTGAATTGGGTTGATTAAAATCTTAACCAAATTTATGCACTTTTTCTTTAATAAAAATTTACCTTCTTTTCTAGTAAAGATCAACCAAGTAGATTAGAAGACAATAGCAATATTAATCAGAAAAACAAGTATAGATAAGCAATGAGAATTTTATTAAACAAAAAGTAAAATAGGAAATCAAACCAATTGTCTACCAAGCTTTCCTCAAACTTGAAGACCAATCACAAGGTTGAGCAACTTCTCTTTGATGAAAGATGATCAACTAGACGTACAATGGAGGGAGCACTTCCTCCTTGCCCTAAGCCTCACTTAGTCAAGCTAAGAAGTTTTACAAACACTCAGATAACCCTCAACAAAGCTACACTAAAGAAACTTTCAACCACAAGAGAAAAGCTCACAAGAAGTTCACACCACTTAGAGAACAAATCTAACTTTGAAGACTATTTTCTAGCTAAAATATCTCTTGAGATCTTGTAGACCAAGTGTGCAAAAGTCCCTATCTGACGTAGAGTCGTTTGTATTTGAAGGGAACCAAAAATGGGCTTCATTAATACTTCCAACGGATAGAAGGCATATGAAGAGTCAGCTAGCCGTTGGGGCTGTCGGACGTCCGATGGCGTATTCATCGTCCGAACCCATCGTCCGAAAAACAGTCAAGTTGTTGTTCGGACGTCCGATGGAATTTCATCGTCCGAGCTTCAGTGTCCGACCGTCGTCCAGAGAGTTATCAAACCTTTGAAGAATTTTTAGGACGTCCGATGATATCGATGTTCGTCCGAAGCATGCGTCCGATCCTTTAGGACGTCCGATGATTCCTTGCGAGCGTCCGACAGAGTCTTGGCAGAGAGTCATCAAAACTTTGTGGAATTTTTAGGACGTCCGACATGATCGATGTGCGTCCGACAGAAACTCCTTCCTGATGTTCTTCATCCCTTCGGACGTCCGACAGTTTCCTTTCGGACGTCCGACATGAGTGTCCTGTTTTTGCTTCTTCTTTTGGTTGATTTGCAATTCATGACATTTTAGTACCTGATTCTTTGATAGGCAAAAACACTTATATTTGAAGAAGGTTAGATAGACATTTCAAAGAACTTTTGTGATCATCAAAACCAAGAATAACATTCTCCCCCTTTTTGATGATGACAAAACAAAAGTTTGAAATGAGATCTGATGATTGCAATAAAAACTCCCCCTTTCTCAATAGACAAGAACTCCCCCTTACTTAATGAATCATAAAAAAAATTTGAAAAGCTCCCCCTCACTTGGCTGCCCAACCGAATTAAACAATTATCCAAAAACAATTTAAGCAGCCAACAGGCAATCAATCCAATATCATCAATCATCAATCAACACTAATCATCAATCAACACCAATCATCAATCATCAATCAATCCAGTCCTCTCCCCCTTTTTGTCATCACAAAAGGGCAACCAATCACATAACACATCCACAAACACATTCATCAATGAAATACTTAAACATCCATAAACACATAAAATACTTAACATCCATAAACACAGTCATCATTCAAAGTACTTAACATAAACATACAGTACCAACAAAGAAAAACATTACAAATGTTGAACATTACAAACACATAAAATAGACAAACAGAATGCAAATGTCCTAAGTAGTGAACTATGTGGATCCAGGTGTTCTTCGAGAGAGCTGATATTGAGAGAGGTCTTCCTCATCAGTTTCTTCATCATCTTCAGCAGCTTCTTCAATTGGTGCCTTGCCTTTGTCTGATGTGGAAGGGCCATGAGGAGTCACAGGAGTTGATGAATTCGGATCTGGAACTGATGAACCTGGATCAGTGGTTCGAGGTTCTTTGTCATGTGAGACTTCCTCAACCACAGGTGGGGGAAAAAGAAGGTTCTTTTTGTCTAGAAAGGCAGTTTGTTGCTCAGAGGACATGGTGAGCATTAGGCCATGTTCTAGAAGAAGAACATGCTGTTTGAGTTCATGAAGAAGCTCAATCACTTCATCATTGGAGGAGGAAGATGCCTTAGTGGCAGATTTCCTAGGATGAATGGGAGTGAGTGGAATAGATGAAGGATCATGTGCAGCCTTAGATCTATGTTCACTGGACGATGCCCCCTTATAAGCCCACATATTATCTTTAAAAACAAGATTTTTCCTTTCAAAATATCCTTTGGTAAAGGCATAAGAAGATGCTTCTTTGGGACAAACACCTAGAATTGGAACTTTGTAATACTCAAAAATCTTTTGAAGAAACTTTTCATAAGATAATTTTCTGCGAGAATCAGTGGCATAGCGAAGCAAAAACTTGCACATGACAAAACCAAAATCAATACGAATTTTTTCTTGAAAACAGTAAAAGAGATACAACTCCATTTTGTTTGCATCAGTTCTATGGCCATCAGTAGGCACAAGCAGGTTTGAAATGATTGAAAAGGCAATTAGATTCACAGGGGCAAGATCATTCAGTTTAGCATCAGCAGGCGAAGAAAAGCTTCTTTTAAAATAAGTCATCATCTTAGCCCCATCAAAATGATTATCAACATTTGGATGCTCTTCATAGGAAAAGAAATTTGCAATTTTACTCTTGTATCCAGGTTCAATAGAAGTTTTTAAAATCTCATTCACAATTTCAGAATCAAAGATTAAGTCTACCCCTTTAACCCTGGACATAATCTCAGTTTGATCAGTGCCTTTCCTAAGATTGGCAAAGAATTGAAACAGCATTTCAGGATAATAGACATTAGGCATAGAAATGAGATGTGACCATTTCTGGAAAGCAAACAGACTCAGAATGGATTCTAAACCTATTTGGCGAAATTCAGAAGAATTGACAGTGCGTTGAGGGATGACACCTTTCTGGGATATCCAGGAGTGTTTGTCTTTTGCAGCATCATCAAAGAATGCAGGGAGTGGGGCTGATTTTGGAGGCGGTTGAGAAGATGTTCCCTGTCCAGATTCAGGCTGAGAGGATGGTTGTGGTGTAGGCCGTGACACTTGACTCTTGATGGCTCCTCTTTTGAAGCGTTTGGATGTCCGTTTGACAGTAGGAAGATCCTCATCCTCATCCCTGAGTGGATGCTTGCGTCCGGCAGTAACCTTTCCTCCCCTTAGATTCACCATTGTGTGAAATGTGTGGAATGAGGAATGCAAATGATGCACACAGTTGTATGGAAGTGAATCGCACAGAAATTTTGGGACAAAAAGGCCTTGATCAAGAGTTGTCAGAGCAGTTATGAAAGAGTAGGGTTTGGAGGGAAATTTGGGAATTTGCGAAATGTTATGCGATTCGATGAAATGATCAGGAGAAATGAATCGCAATCAGTCAGGAAAAGTTTTGGTTGGGTCAATTTGGGAATGAGGGTTTCAGAGAAGTATGAATTTGAGAGTGAGAGAGGAGAGAGTTTTCGTCCGAGAGGAAATAGAATAGGAAGAGTCTGAAGCAAATGAGGAAGAAAGTTGATTTAAACAATGAGCCGTTGCACTGTCGGACGGCCGAACGAAGTTGTGCGTCCGACAGTTGCGTCCGAACAGGCGCAATTCTGGAAAATGGCTGAAGAACATCATCGGACGTCCGTTCATCTTCTTTCGGACGTCCGAAGACTATGAACAATTTAAGATGATTTTTCGATTATCCCTAATTTTGATCTTAGATGCATGAACTGATCTAATGGCAAAGCTTTTGTAAAAATATCAGCAAATTGATCTTTAGAACAAACATAATTTACACAAATTTCACCTTTTTGAACAAGATCACGAATAAAGTGGTGCTTTATATCTATATGCTTAGTCCTAGAATGTTGAATGGGATTTTTGGTCAGATTTATGGCACTAGTATTATCACAGAATACAGGCATGCAATCATACAACAATCCAAAATCATTCAAGGTATGCTTCATCCATAAAAATTGAGCACAACATGCACTAGCGGCAATATATTCCGCTTCGGTTGTAGACAAAGAGATTGCATTTTGTTTCTTACTAAACCAAGAGACTAAACAATTTCCAAGAAAATGACAAGTTCCACTAGTACTCTTTCTATCCACACGACAACCTCCAAAATCAGCATCCGAATAACCATATAGTGCAAACTCATTAGATCTAGCATACCAAAGACCATAGTTTAATGTACCTTTCAAATATCTAAAAATCCTTTTTACAGCATTCAAATATGATTCTTTTGGACAAGACTGAAATCTAGCACACAAGCAAACATCAAACATAATATCAGGTCTACTTGCGGTTAAATAGAGAAGGCTTCCGATCATACCTCTATAATGCTTTTCATCCACATGATTACCTTCTTCATCTTTGTCAAGCTTTGTAGAGGTGCACATTGGAGTTCCAACTTGCTTTGAGTCCTCCATACCAAACCTTTTCAGCAATTCCTTGGTATATTTTGCTTGATTTATAAAAATTCCCTCAAGAGCTTGATGTATTTGAAGTCCAAGGAAGAAATTTAATTCTCCCATCATACTCATTTCAAATTCACTTTGCATAGTGGTGGAAAAATCCTTGCATAGATACTCATTAGTAGCACCGAAAATAATATCATCAACATATATTTGCACAATAAGAAGGTCATTCAACACTTGCTTAGTAAAAAGTGTGGTGTCCACAACACCCCTTTTGAAACCATTTTCAATCAAAAAACCACTTAGTCTTTCATACCAAGCTCTTGGAGCCTGTTTTAGACCATATAAAGCTTTAGATAGTTTAAACACATGACTTGGAAATTTTGTATTTTCAAAACCGGGGGGTTGATCCACATATACTTCTTGATCAATAAAACCATTTAAAAAAGCACTTTTAACATCCATTTGAAACAATTTGAAGCCTTTAAAGCATGCAAAAGCAAGAAGCATTCTAATAGATTCTAATCTAGCTACAGGAGCAAATGTTTCATCAAAATCAATTCCTTCTTCTTGTGCATATCCTTTAGCAACTAATCTGGCTTTATTTCTTACAACAACACCTTTATCATCCAACTTATTTCTAAAAATCCACTTTGTGCCAATGATAGGTTGATTTTGAGGTCTATTAACAAGTGTCCAAACTTCATTTCTCTCAAATTGATTAAGTTCCTCTTGCATTGCCAAAATCCAGTTATCATCCTTTAAAGCATCATTGATATTTTTAGGTTCAAAAAGAGAAACTAAAGCAAAATTGTCAATCAATTTTCTAGATGAGGAACGAGTGTTTACCTTCTCGGATGGATCACCAATTATAAGCTCTTTTGGATGATTTTGGCTGAATTTCCAAGCCTTGGGAAGATCTTTGAGTGAATCATCATTTTTGTCTTCATCTTCCTCTTCTTGATCATTATGAACTTCATTTTCCATTTCAGTTGCTGCTGGTTTAGAGCTTCCTTCATTTCCAATTGATAGCTTTTCCATTCCTTCTTGAACACCTACATCATCATCCTCACACGAACTTTTGGAATTATCATCATTGGTTTCATCAAATGTTATATGTATAGCTTCTTCAATCACAAGAGTCCTTCTATTAAAAACTCTATATCCTCTTTTATTCTCACAATACCCCAAAAATATTCCTACATCAGATTCTTTATCAAACTTACCAAGATGTTCCTTTAGATTCAAAATAAAGCATTTACAACCAAATACTTTGAAATAACCAACCGTAGGTTTCTTATAAAAAATCAGCTCATAAGGAGTTTTCTTTAAAATAGGTCTCAAGAGTATTCTATTCATCACATAACATGCAGTGTTTACCGCTTCAGCCCAAAGATATTTAGGCAACCTACATTCATTCAACATAGTTCTAGCAGCCTCTTGAAGAGTCCTGTTTTTCCTTTCTACAACACCATTTTGCTGTGGAGTCCTTGCAATAGAGAACTCATGTGTTATACCATTATGATCACAAAATTCTGGAAAACCACAATACTTGAATTCCGTCCCATTATCACTTCTAATCCTAACAATTTTTAACCCAAGCAGATTTTGCACTTTAGCAAACAATGAAGTAAAATTCTTGAAGGCATCATCTTTATGAGCAAGAAATATCACCCAAGTGTATCTAGAATAATCATCAACAATTACAAAACAATATCTTTTACCTCCCAAGCTAGTAATTTGAGTGGGACCAAATAAATCAAGATGCAAGAGTTCCAAAGGTTTAGAAGTAGATACACACATCTTAGGTTTTAAGGAATTTTTTGTTTGCTTCCCAAATTGACATGCATCACATATTTTGTCCTTATCAAAACTGATTTTTGGCAAGCCTCTAACCAACTCCTTTTTCGAAATTTCCTTTAGTAAATCCATGTTAAAATGACAAAGTCTTCTATGCCACAACCAAGGATCTTCATTTGAAGCTTTAAGACATTTTAAGCTAGAAGAATCAATTTTATCAAGAACCACAATATATATGTCGTTGAACCTCTTACCTTTGAACACAATATTATATTTGGAATCAAGCACAATGCATTCATGTTTTTTAAACAACACATTCAAGTCTTTATCACACAATTGACTAACACTAAGCAAGTTATAACTTAAGTTATCAACTAAGAGAACATTATGGACAAAAGTATCACCATCCTTACCAACATCACCTATTCCAATTGTCTTAGCTTTCACATCATCACCAAATGTCACTTTTCCACTTGACTTTGATTTCAGCTTTATGAACAAAGAGGGATCACCGGTCATATGCCTTGAGCAACCGCTATCAATAAACCATTTAGACTTGTTTGAGCATTTTTCCTGAAAAGAGAAAGTGTTTGGTACCCATTTTAATTTTTGGGTCCGCAATAGTTAGCATTGTATCTAACTAACCACATGCATTTCATCCCTTTGTTCAGATTTCTTTTCACATAGCAATCACCTTTCAAATGCCCTCTTTGACAACAAAAACCACACATAATGGAAGAGTCCTTAACATGTACTGGTTTGACATATCTCAATCCACCTCTTCTATATGTTGTGAAACCATGTGCATTTTTGTTATGTGCAAATGTTCTTTGAAAAGTAGTAGGATGTGTAGATGACATGTTCCTTTTGATAAACTCCTGCTTTCTTGCTTTCAAAGTCTCATCCAAGTTGTCCATTCTTTTTTTCAAATCACCATGTCTTTCCTTCAGCATTTCACAAATATTTGTCTTTCTATCAAGCTCATTTTGAACATTACATCCGGCTCTTACAAGACTTTCATTGTCAATCTTTAGTTGTTTATTTTGTTGAAAAAGACTTGCATTTTCTTGAATGAGAAAAGCCATTTTCTGTTTTAACTGCTTGTTTTTATCATAAGATTCCTTCAAGGCATTATGCAGTTTTTCAACAAAGGATTCAAGATCATCATCTTCATCATCATCACTTTCAGATTGAGAGTGTGTGGAAGTTACCTCATTATTTCCAATAGCCATGAAGGCCATTTGAGCTGATTCTTCTTCTTCTTCAACTTCCCCTTCGGAGTTGCATTCATTCCAAGTAATCTGAAAGTTGTTGAATCTTGGCTTCCGATCAGCTTTTCCATCTTTCATCTTCTTCATGGGGCATTCGTTTGCATAGTGTCCAAGCTGTCCACATTCGAAGCATTTGTCCAACTGTTTCTTGTTGAAATCCTGTTTTCCTTTGTCCTTTGCGATAGATGGCTGATTCTGGAAATGATTGCTAGGTCCTCCCCTTCTAAACTTTCTTTTATTCAAGATTCTCTTGAAGCCTCTGGTGATGAGAGCAAGATCATTATCATCACCATCCGAGTCTTCATCATCCAAATGAGCTGTATCATCTTCACCTTGAGTAGTCTTTAGAGCAATG
>NW_020864714.1:0-84488 GCF_003713205.1 Coffea eugenioides
GTACATTGTTTATCTCTTTCACTTGGTGGTCTTCGATCCTTACAATCGGCATCAGAGCAATCAAAATGGATAATACTTTTGATATTTATAAAACAAATGGATAATACTAATATCTTTTCTAGAAATACCTTCAGTTATGCAGCAATCAAAATGGATGCTTTGTGAAAGGGGGAGTTTATTCTGAGATTATATGTTTGTTTCTTAAATTTTTCTGAGGCAATAGGTGAGAGGGAGCTTATACTCATATGCACAATCTTTTTCTTTCCTTTATCCATTGTTTTGTCATCATCAAAAAGGGGGAGAATATTGATCCTGCTTCCTAACTTTTGATGTTTACAAACCAAATTGATAATACTAATATCTTTTCTAGAGATACCTTCAGTAATGCAGCAATCGGACTCAAAGATCAAATGCAATTGAAAGGGACAAAGGCTGCTGAAAGCTGTCGGACGCTTGGATCGGACGTCCGATAATAATTGCGTAATTTCGCCCGCATGAAGAACTCCACCACCGGACGTCCGAAGGAAATAAAACATTTCTCAAATCTCTTTGTTTGCTGTCGGACGCACAAAGAGCTTGCACCGGACGTCCGAAAGAATTGAAGAAAATCTCTTAAACTCAATGCCTGCTATCGGATGCAAAAAACAGGACTATCGGACGTCCGATACTCCAACGGCTAGTTGACTCTTCATCTACTTTCTATCCGTTGGAAACATTAATGAGGCACTTTCTTGGTCCTATATAAATAGTGGTTGGTCAGATACTTTAAACAACGTTTGCACACTGAAGATACAAAAGATCTAGAGTAATTTTAGTGAGAAAATACTATTCAAAGAAGATTTGTAGTCTTAGTGGTGTGAGTTTCATTGTAAACTTTTCATTTGTGAGTGAATACTTCATGAGTGTAGCTCTGTGAGGGTTGTCCTGAGGGATAGTAAAATTTCCGGGTTAGACCGAGTGGTGTTAGGGGCAAGAAGGAGGTGAACCTTCCTTTGTACGCAAGAGTGATTGTAATTGATCAACTTGAAGTTGCTTATTTGAATTAATCTACGAGCTCAAGCGGAGTTGGGTAGTTAATTGGTTTGTAATTCTTTCCATTCTATTTACTTATTGTTACGTTTGTGATCTGTACATTGTTTATCTCTTTCACTTGGTGGTCTTCGATCCTTACAATCGGTATCAGAGCAATCAAAATGGATAATACTTTTGATATTTATAAAACAAATGGATAATACTAATATCTTTTCTAGAAATACCTTCAGTTATGCAGCAATCAAAATGGATGCTTTGTGAAAGGGGGAGTTTATTCTGAGATTATATGTTTGTTTCTTAAATTTTTCTGAGGCAATAGGTGAGAGGGAGCTTATACTCATATGCACAATCTTTTTCTATCCTTTATCCATTGTTTTGTCATCATCAAAAAGGGGGAGAATATTGATCCTGCTTCCTAACTTTTGATGTTTACAAAACAAATTGATAATACTAATATCTTTTCTAGAGATACCTTCAGTAATGCAGCAATCGGACTCAAAGATCAAATGCAATTGAAAGGGACAAAGGCTGCTGAAAGCTGTCGGACGCTTGGATCGGACGTCCGATAATCATTGCGTAATTTCGGAAGCATGAAGAACTCCACCACCGGACGTCCGAAGGAAATAAAACATTTCTCAAATCTCTTTGTTTGCTGTCGGACGCACAAAGAGCTTGCACCGGACGTCCGAAAGAATTGAAGAAAATCTCTTAAACTCAATGCCTGCTGTCGGACGCAAAAAACAGGACTATCGGACGTCCGATACTCCAACGGCTAGTTGACTTTTGTTCTACTTTCTATCCATTGGAAACATTAATGAGGCACTTTTTTGGTCCTGTATAAATAGTGGTTGGTCAGATACTTTAAACAACTTTTGCACACTGAAGATACAAAAGATCTAGAGTCATTTTAGTGAGAAAATACTATTCAAAGAAGATTTGTAGTCTTAGTGGTGTGAGTTTCATTGTAAACTTTTCATTTGTGAGTGAATACTTCATGAGTGTAGCTCTGTGAGGGTTGTCCTGAGGGATAGTAAAATTTCCGGGTTAGACCGAGTGGTGTTCGGGGCAAGAAGGAGGTGAACCTTCCTTTGTACGCAAGAGTGATTGTAATTGATCAACTTGAAGTTGCTTATTTGAATTAATCTACGAGCTCAAGCGGAGTTGGGTAGTTAATTGGTTTGCAATTCTTTCCATTCTATTTACTTATTGTTACGTTTGTGATCTGTACATTGTTTATCTCTTTCACTTGGTGGTCTTCGATCCTTACAATCGGTATCAGAGCAATCAAAATGGATAATACTTTTGATATTTATAAAACAAATGGATAATACTAATATCTTTTCTAGAAATACCTTCAGTTATGCAGCAATCAAAATGGATGCTTTGTGAAAGGGGGAGTTTATTCTGAGATTATATGTTTGTTTCTTAAATTTTTCTGAGGCAATAGGTGAGAGGGAGCTTATACTCATATGCACAATCTTTTTCTTTCCTTTATCCATTGTTTTGTCATCATCAAAAAGGGGGAGAATATTGATCCTGCTTCCTAACTTTTGATGTTTACAAAACAAATTGATAATACTAATATCTTTTCTAGAGATACCTTCAGTAATGCAGCAATCGGACTCAAAGATCAAATGCAATTGAAAGGGACAAAGGCTGCTGAAAGCTGTCGGACGCTTGGTTCGGACGTCCGATAATCATTGCGTAATTTCGGCCGCATGAAGAACTCCACCACCGGACGTCCGAAGGAAATAAAACATTTCTCAAATCTCTTTGTTTGCTGTCGGACGCACAAAGAGCTTGCACCGGACGTCCGAAAGAATTGAAGAAAATCTCTTAAACTCAATGCCTGCTGTCGGACGCAAAAAACAGGACTATCGGACGTCCGATACTCCAACGGCTAGTTGACTTTTGTTCTACTTTCTATCCATTGGAAACATTAATGAGGCACTTTTTTGGTCCTGTATAAATAGTGGTTGGTCAGATACTTTAAACAACTTTTGCACACTGAAGATACAAAAGATCTAGAGTGATTTTAGTGAGAAAATACTATTCAAAGAAGATTTGTAGTCTTAGTGGTGTGAGTTTCATTGTAAACTTTTCATTTGTGAGTGAATACTTCATGAGTGTAGCTCTGTGAGGGTTGTCCTGAGGGATAGTAAAATTTCCGGGTTAGACCGAGTGGTGTTTGGGGCAAGGAGGAGGTGAACCTTCCTTTGTACGCAAGAGTGATTGTAATTGATCAACTTGAAGTTGCTTATTTGAATTAATCTACGAGCTCAAGCGGAGTTGGGTAGTTAATTGGTTTGTAATTCTTTCCATTCTATTTACTTATTGTTACGTTTGTGATCTGTACATTGTTTATCTCTTTCACTTGGTGGTCTTCGATCCTTACAATTGGTATCAGAGCAATCAAAATGGATAATACTTTTGATATTTATAAAACAAATGGATAATACTAATATCTTTTCTAGAAATACCTTTAGTTATGCAGCAATCAAAATGGATGCTTTGTGAAAGGGGGAGTTTATTCTGAGATTATATGTTTGTTTCTTAAATTTTTCTGAGGCAATAGGTGAGAGGGAGCTTATACTCATATGCACAATCTTTTTCTTTCCTTTATCCATTGTTTTGTCATCATCAAAAAGGGGGAGAATATTGATCCTGCTTCCTAACTTTTGATGTTTACAAACCAAATTGATAATACTAATATCTTTTCTAGAGATACCTTCAGTAATGCAGCAATCGGACTCAAAGATCAAATGCAATTGAAAGGGACAAAGGCTGCTGAAAGCTGTCGGACGCTTGGATCGGACGTCCGATAATCATTGCGTAATTTCGGCCGCATGAAGAACTCCACCACCGGACGTCCGAAGGAAATAAAACATTTCTCAAATCTCTTTGTTTGCTGTCGGACGCACAAAGAGCTTGCACCGGACGTCCGAAAGAATTGAAGAAAATCTCTTAAACTCAATGCCTGCTGTCGGATGCAAAAAACAGGACTATCGGACGTCCGATACTCCAACGGCTAGTTGACTCTTCATCTACTTTCTATCCGTTGGAAACATTAATGAGGCACTTTCTTGGTCCTATATAAATAGTGGTTGGTCAGATACTTTAAACAACTTTTGCACACTGAAGATACAAAAGATCTAGAGTGATTTTAGTGAGAAAATACTATTCAAAGAAGATTTGTAGTCTTAGTGGTGTGAGTTTCATTGTAAACTTTTCATTTGTGAGTGAATACTTCATGAGTGTAGCTCTGTGAGGGTTGTCCTGAGGGATAGTAAAATTTCCGGGTTAGACCGAGTGGTGTTCGGGGCAAGAAGGAGGTGAACCTTCCTTTGTACGCAAGAGTGATTGTAATTGATCAACTTGAAGTTGCTTATTTGAATTAATCTACGAGCTCAAGCGGAGTTGGGTAGTTAATTGGTTTGTAATTCTTTCCATTCTATTTACTTATTGTTACGTTTGTGATCTGTACATTGTTTATCTCTTTCACTTGGTGGTCTTCGATCCTTACAATGGTATCAGAGCAATCAAAATGGATAATACTTTTGATATTTATAAAACAAATGGATAATACTAATATCTTTTCTAGAAATACCTTCAGTTATGCAGCAATCAAAATGGATGCTTTGTGAAAGGGGGAGTTTATTCTGAGATTATATGTTTGTTTCTTAAATTTTTCTGAGGCAATAGGTGAGAGGGAGCTTATACTCATATGCACAATCTTTTTCTATCCTTTATCCATTGTTTTGTCATCATCAAAAAGGGGGAGAATATTGATCCTGCTTCCTAACTTTTGATGTTTACAAAACAAATTGATAATACTAATATCTTTTCTAGAGATACCTTCAGTAATGCAGCAATCGGACTCAAAGATCAAATGCAATTGAAAGGGACAAAGGCTGCTGAAAGCTGTCGGACGCTTGGATCGGACGTCCGATAATAATTGCGTAATTTCGCCCGCATGAAGAACTCCACCACCGGACGTCCGAAGGAAATAAAACATTTCTCAAATCTCTTTGTTTGCTGTCGGACGCACAAAGAGCTTGCACCGGACGTCCGAAAGAATTGAAGAAAATCTCTTAAACTCAATGCCTGCTGTCGGATGCAAAAAACAGGACTATCGGACGTCCGATACTCCAACGGCTAGTTGACTCTTCATCTACTTTCTATCCGTTGGAAACATTAATGAGGCACTTTCTTGGTCCTATATAAATAGTGGTTGGTCAGATACTTTAAACAACTTTTGCACACTGAAGATACAAAAGATCTAGAGTGATTTTAGTGAGAAAATACTATTCAAAGAAGATTTGTAGTCTTAGTGGTGTGAGTTTCATTGTAAACTTTTCATTTGTGAGTGAATACTTCATGAGTGTAGCTCTGTGAGGGTTGTCCTGAGGGATAGTAAAATTTCCGGGTTAGACCGAGTGGTGTTCGGGGCAAGAAGGAGGTGAACCTTCCTTTGTACGCAAGAGTGATTGTAATTGATCAACTTGAAGTTGCTTATTTGAATTAATCTACGAGCTCAAGCGGAGTTGGGTAGTTAATTGGTTTGTAATTCTTTCCATTCTATTTACTTATTGTTACGTTTGTGATCTGTACATTGTTTATCTCTTTCACTTGGTGGTCTTCGATCCTTACAATCGGTATCAGAGCAATCAAAATGGATAATACTTTTGATATTTATAAAACAAATGGATAATACTAATATCTTTTCTAGAAATACCTTCAGTTATGCAGCAATCAAAATGGATGCTTTGTGAAAGGGGGAGTTTATTCTGAGATTATATGTTTGTTTCTTAAATTTTTCTGAGGCAATAGGTGAGAGGGAGCTTATACTCATATGCACAATCTTTTTCTTTCCTTTATCCATTGTTTTGTCATCATCAAAAAGGGGGAGAATATTGATCCTGCTTCCTAACTTTTGATGTTTACAAAACAAATTGATAATACTAATATCTTTTCTAGAGATACCTTCAGTAATGCAGCAATCAGACTCAAAGATCAAATGCAATTGAAAGGGACAAAGGCTGCTGAAAGCTGTCGGACGCTTGGTTCGGACGTCCGATAATCATTGCGTAATTTCGGACGCATGAAGAACTCCACCACCGGACGTCCGAAGGAAATAAAACATTTCTCAAATCTCTTTGTTTGCTGTCGGACGCACAAAGAGCTTGCACCGGACGTCCGAAAGAATTGAAGAAAATCTCTTAAACTCAATGCCTGCTGTCGGACGCAAAAAACAGGACTATCGGACGTCCGATACTCCAACGGCTAGTTGACTTTTGTTCTACTTTCTATCCATTGGAAACATTAATGAGGCACTTTTTTGGTCCTGTATAAATAGTGGTTGGTCAGATACTTTAAACAACTTTTGCACACTGAAGATACAAAAGATCTAGAGTGATTTTAGTGAGAAAATACTATTCAAAGAAGATTTGTAGTCTTAGTGGTGTGAGGTTCATTGTAAGCTTTTCATGTGTGAGTATATACTTCATGAGCGTAGCTCTGTGAGGGTTGTCCTGAGGGATAGTAAAACTTCCTGGCTTGACCGAGTGGTGTTCGGGGCAAGGAGGAGGTGAACCTTCCTTTGTACGCAAGAGTGATTGTTATTCATCAATTTGAAGAAGTTTATTTGATTTAATCTACAAGCTCAGGAGAAGTTGGGTAGTTAATTGGTTTGCAATTCTTTCATTTCTATTTACTTATTGTTACGTTTGTGATCTGTACATTGTTTATCTCTTCCACTTGGTGGTCTTCGATCCTTACAATTGGTATCAGAGCAATCAAAATGGATAATACTTTTGATGTTTACAAAACAAATGGATAATACTAATATCTTTTCTAGAAATACCTTCAGTTATGCAGTAATCAAAATGGATGCTTTGTGAAAGGGGGAGTTTATTCTGGGATTATATGTTTGTTTCTTAAATTTTTCAGATGCAATAGGTGATGGGGAGCTTATACTCACATACACAATCTTTTTCTTTCCTTTATCCATTGTTTTGTCATCATCAAAAAGGGGGAGAATATTGATCCTGGTTCCTAACTTTTGATGTTTACAAAACAAATTGATAATACTAATATCTTTTCTAGAGATACCTTCAGTAATGCAGCAATCGGACTCAAAGATCAAATGCAATTGAAAGGGACAAAGGCTGCTGAAAGCTGTCGGACGCTTGGATCGGACGTCCGATAATCATTGCGTAATTTCGGACGCATGAAGAACTCCACCACCGGACGTCCGAAGGAAATAAAACATTTCTCAAATCTCTTTGTTTGCTGTCGGACGCACAAAGAGCTTGCACCGGACGTCCGAAAGAATTGAAGAAAATCTCTTAAACTCAATGCCTGCTGTCGGATGCAAAAAACAGGACTATCGGACGTCCGATACTCCAACGGCTAGTTGACTCTTCATCTACTTTCTATCCGTTGGAAACATTAATGAGGCACTTTCTTGGTCCTATATAAATAGTGGTTGGTCAGATACTTTAAACTGTGAGAACCCGTAAAACCCTAATTATTTTCCTAGGGTTTATTTCCCCTTAATTGCATGTTTTCTGCATTTCCTGGCTTAGAAATATTTTCTTAGTGGATTTTATGAGCAGTTATAGTTTTAAGATGATTTTTCTAGCATTGGTGAATTTTTAGAAAATTAAGAATCTATATTGGACGTGGGACCCACTAGTGCGAAAAGTTCGGAAAAATTCGGCCAATAAGGTTAAGTTTCGGATACTGTGTAAAATTTGTCGGGTGTTAAGTGATAAGTAGAATGTGTGAAGTGATTGATGTGAGAGAGAAAAGAATGATAAGGATGCATTTAATAAGGTGACAAGTGTCACCTCCTCATTGGTTGCACTTTAAGAATTACTATTCAATTTCTTGACTTTTTTGACCCAAGGATTAAATATCAAAAAAATGCCCAAAAATCACCATTTTTCTTCTCTTGTTGGCCGGCTCTCTAAGCTCAAGAAGGAAGGAGAAACTCTTCAAGTTCTAGCTTCTACTTGGTGCAAATCAACCCAAAACATTTGCTTCCATCCATTTCACTCCATAAAATCCTATCTTCTAGTGCTAGTAAGGGTTGTAGTGAAGTTTGTTTGAAGCTCTAAGGTGTCCACAATCTCTCTTTCCCTTGTTTCTTGGTAATTGATGCTACAACCTCTCCCCTATACCTAATGATGGTTATATTATGCTTAATGGTGGCATGAGTGAAGGAATATATGATTTGTTTCTTGATTTGGCTTGTTTTGGTGGAGTTTTTATTTTATTGGGAATTTTTCTGGTTTAATAGGATCTTGATGTTGGGGGCTTGTATGATGAATTGTAATGGTTGGAAATGACTCTAGTGGGTGTGAATTGTTGTTAAATGCAACCAATTTTGGAATTGGAATGAAATGTGCAAAGTTAGGGTTCATGAACCCCTATTCTGTCCGAAAATTTAGGTCATAGCTAGAGGCCGATTTGGACTTTGCTCAAAACATGAAAGTTGTAGGTATTGATGAGTTTAGTGTGCCTGCAAAATTTCAGGGCAATTGGACGAGTGTAGAGTGAGTTATGCCGTTTTTACTGTTGCTGTTTTTGGTGCACAGAATGTCCGAACTGTGATAGAAATTGCCTGTTTTGACTGGAATTGGTTTGGATTTTGAAGTTGGTGTCTTCTGATGAAATGTACCTGAATGTCTTAGCTAACATATGCCTTTGGAATTTCGGCATTTGGACTTGTATGGACTGAGATATACCGATTACAGTTTTCTGCATTTTGCAAACCTGTTTTGGAAATTCTGGTATAGTATTTCGTATATTTGACCTAGTTGTGTTAGGAACTGGATTGAGTGACCTTCTACATTGTTGTAGTTCTGTTTCTTGGCTTCGAAATGGTGGGTCTTACACCCCCATCCGATAATTGTAGTGAGAGTTGTGCCATTACCGCATTATGAGGTCAAATCCGGTTTTCATATCAAGGCCTTAGTTAAAGCCCTTTCTTAATTTCTGGTTTCCTTTAATGTTTGTAAATGCTTATGGAACTTTATTGGGGTCATGTTTGGCCTTGGTTTATGACTCGTTAGCGAGTCTTATTGTATTTGTTTACATGTTTTTAGGTCGTGACGGTGGTGCAACGTTCTTTTGACTAAAGTGCTTGAAACTACATTTGCTAGCTTGGTGAGTGTACTACTCACTTATGTGCTATTATATGGCTTTGATATTTGAACTTGAGAGGTTGAATGTTAATTAATTGAAGTGAGAGTGTACTTTATCATTCTCACTTATTGTATCACATGTTATTGAAAAGTTATTGGAATTTTACATGAAATGTTATATGAAATGAAATACATGACTTCAAATGTTATCCATGAGCTCAACCCCATTGGTAGTTGATTGAATCGAGCCAGCAAGGGCTTGGTCGTGACAATTAATGAGCCTTGGGTAAGGTTATATGGAATCGTGTAGTATGAGAGACTCTCGATTCCGGTATACTCGAGTAATACCACAATGCATGCGTTTGGATTTCGGGCCCGGTTGAGGAATGTTAGGAGGAAGGGAATGGAAGTTAAGTGGGTCTACAGTTGGTTACTTTTCAAACATTGACGGAGAGTCAATGAGACCGATCAAGAATTCAAACGAGGAAAAGGGCTCTTGAGAGCCACCCGTATCCTTTTATCCTCATTATTAATGTGTGGCTTTATTTATTTTGGTAAATTGGACTGTTAAGCTTGATGTATCCATGAACTTGGTTGCTTGAGTTGTATTCTCACTGGGCAATTAGCTCACCCCGTTCCTTTTGTTTTCCTTACAGGAATATGACTCTTTTGGAATGAATTTTGATAAATGGTTGCCAAATGAACTAGATGAATGACTCTTTTGTATTGTATATAAAATGGGACCCTAAATGTATCATTAGGGCCGTTTTCACTTTTGTTTTGGCAAACCATATATGTAGTGACTTTTGTATCACTTTTAAATGTCATTTTGGTTTGTAAAGGCTAAATGTTATGGGGTATATGTAATTTGATGTTTGGTTGGGTTCGGACGAGTCGGTTACTATTCATGACCGACTCCGGATTTCATTTTCTTTTATTTTGGGTTATTTTACCCGTTTGCCTTATTTGCGCGCGTTATAAGTTCCGGAACGTGAAAGATCGCTCTATACTGCACCGTTAGTCCTGGCGAGAGCTGGGCAGGCAGTCCGCTAACCTCTTTGGTTCGTCTTAGGGGAAAGTGGGGCTGTCACATAAACAACTTTTGCACACTGAAGATACAAAAGATCTAGAGTAATTTTAGTGAGAAAATACTATTCAAAGAAGATTTGTAGTCTTAGTGGTGTGAGTTTCATTGTAAACTTTTCATTTGTGAGTGAATACTTCATGAGTGTAGCTCTGTGAGGGTTGTCCTGAGGGATAGTAAAATTTCCGGGTTAGACCGAGTGGTGTTCGGGGCAAGAAGGAGGTGAACCTTCCTTTGTACGCAAGAGTGATTGTAATTGATCAACTTGAAGTTGCTTATTTGAATTAATCTACGAGCTCAGGCGGAGTTGGGTAGTTAATTGGTTTGTAATTCTTTCCATTCTATTTACTTATTGTTACGTTTGTGATCTGTACATTGTTTATCTCTTTCACTTGGTGGTCTTCGATCCTTACAATTGGTATCAGAGCAATCAAAATGGATAATACTTTTGATATTTATAAAACAAATGGATAATACTAATATCTTTTCTAGAAATACCTTCAGTTATGCAGCAATCAAAATGGATGCTTTGTGAAAGGGGGAGTTTATTCTGAGATTATATGTTTGTTTCTTTAATTTTTCTGAGGCAATAGGTGAGAGGGAGCTTATACTCATATGCACAATCTTTTTCTTTCCTTTATCCATTGTTTTGTCATCATCAAAAAGGGGGAGAATATTGATCCTGCTTCCTAACTTTTGATGTTTACAAAACAAATTGATAATACTAATATCTTTTCTAGAGATACCTTCAGTAATGCAGCAATCAGACTCAAAGATCAAATGCAATTGAAAGGGACAAAGGCTGCTGAAAGCTGTCGGACGCTTGGTTCGGACGTCCGATAATCATTGCGTAATTTCGGACGCATGAAGAACTCCACCACCGGACGTCCGAAGGAAATAAAACATTTCTCAAATCTCTTTGTTTGCTGTCGGACGCACAAAGAGCTTGCACCGGACGTCCGAAAGAATTGAAGAAAATCTCTTAAACTCAATGCCTGCTGTCGGACGCAAAAAACAGGACTATCGGACGTCCGATACTCCAACGGCTAGTTGACTTTTGTTCTACTTTCTATCCATTGGAAACATTAATGAGGCACTTTTTTGGTCCTGTATAAATAGTGGTTGGTCAGATACTTTAAACAACTTTTGCACACTGAAGATACAAAAGATCTAGAGTAATTTTAGTGAGAAAATACTATTCAAAGAAGATTTGTAGTCTTAGTGGTGTGAGGTTCATTGTAAGCTTTTCATGTGTGAGTATATACTTCATGAGCGTAGCTCTGTGAGGGTTGTCCTGAGGGATAGTAAAACTTCCTGGCTTGACCGAGTGGTGTTCGGGGCAAGGAGGAGGTGAACCTTCCTTTGTACGCAAGAGTGATTGTTATTCATCAATTTGAAGAAGTTTATTTGATTTAATCTACAAGCTCAGGAGAAGTTGGGTAGTTAATTGGTTTGCAATTCTTTCATTTCTATTTACTTATTGTTACGTTTGTGATCTGTACATTTTTTATCTCTTCCACTTGGTGGTCTTCGATCCTTACAATTGGTATCAGAGCAATCAAAATGGATAATACTTTTAATGTTTACAAAACAAATGGATAATACTAATATCTTTTCTAGAAATACCTTCAGTTATGCAGCAATCAAAATGGATGCTTTGTGAAAGGGAGAGTTTATTCTGGGATTATATGTTTGTTTCTTTAATTTTTCTGATGCAATAGGTGAGGGTGAGCTTATACTCACATACACAATCTTTTTCTTTCCTTTATCCATTGTTTTGTCATCATCAAAAAGGGGGAGAATATTGATCCTGGTTCCTAACTTTTGATGTTTACAAAACAAATGGATAACACTAATATCTTTTCTAGAAATACCTTCAGTTATGCAGCAATCAGACTCAAAGATCAAATGCAATTGAAAGGGACAAAGGCTGCTGAAAGCTATCGGACGCTTGGATCGGACGTCCGATAATCATTGCGTAACTTCGGACGCATGAAGAACTCCACCACCGGACGTCCGAAGGAAATAAAACATTTCTCAAATCTCTTTGTTTGCTGTCGGACGCATAAAGAGCTTGCACCGGACGTCCGAAAGAGTTGAAAAAAATCTCTTAAACTCAATGCCTGCTGTCGGACGCAAAAAACAGGATTATCGGACGTCCGAAACTCCAACGGCTAGTTGACTCTTCATCTACTTTCTATCTGTTGGAAACATTAATGAGGTACTTTCTTGGTCCTATAAAAGTAGTCGTTGGTCAGATACTTTAAACAACTTTTGCACACTGAAAATACAAATGATCTAGAGTAATTTTAGTGAGAAAATACTCTTCAAAGAAGATTTGTAGTGTTCGTGGTGTGAGGTTCATTGTAAGCTTTTCATTTGTGAGTGAATACTTCATGAGTGTAGCTCTGTGAGGGTTGTCTTGAGGGATAGTAAAATTTTCCGATTAGACCGAGTGGTGTTCGGGGCAAGAAGGAGGTGAACCTTCCTTTGTACGCAAGAGTGATTGTAATTCATCAACTTGAAGAAACTTATTTGAATTAATCTACAAGCTCAGGAGGAGCTGGGTAGTTAATGGGTTTGCAATTCTTTCCTTTCTATTTACTTATTGTTACGTTTGTGATCTGTACATTGTTTATCTCTTCCACTTGGTGGTCTTCGATCCATACAATTGGTATCTGAGCAATTAAAATGGATAATACTTTAGATGTTTACAAAACAAATGGATAATACTAATATCTTTTCTAGAAATACCTTCAGTTATGCAGCAATCAAAATGGATGCTTTGTGAAAGGGGGAGTTTATTCTGAGATTATATGTTTGTTTCTTAAATTTTTCTGAGGCAATACATGAGGGGGAGCTTATACTCATATGCACAATCTTTTTCTTTCCTTTATCCATTGTTTTGTCATCATCAAAAAGGGGGAGAATATTGATCCTGGTTCCTAACTTTTGATGTTTACAAAACAAATGGATAATACTAATATCTTTTCTAGAAATACCTTCAGTTATGCAGCAATCAGACTCAAAGATCAAATGCAATTGAAAGGGACAAAGGCTGCTGAAAGCTATCGGACGCTTGGATCGGACGTCCGATAATCATTGCGTAACTTCGGACGCATGAAGAACTCCACCACCGGACGTCCGAAGGAAATAAAACATTTCTCAAATCTCTTTGTTTGCTGTCGGACGCACAAAGAGCTTGCACCGGACGTCCGAAAGAGTTGAAAAAAATCTCTTAAACTCAATGCCTGCTGTCGGACGCAAAAAACAGGACTATCGGACGTCCGAAACTCCAACGGCTAGTTGACTCTTCATCTACTTTATATCTGTTGGAAACATTAATGAGGCACTTTCTTGGTCCTATATAAGTAGTCGTTGGTCAGATACTTTAAACAACTTTTGGACACTGAAAATACAAAAGATCTAGAGTGATTTTAGTGAGAAAATACTCTTCAAAGAAGATTTGTAGTGTTAGTGGTGTGAGGTTCATTGTAAGCTTTTCATTTGTGAGTGAATACTACATGAGTGTAGCTCTGTGAGGGTTGTCTTGAGGGATAATAAAATTTTCCGGTTAGACCGAGTGGTTTTCGGGGCAAGGAGGAGGTGAACCTTCCTTTGTACGCAAGAGTGATTGTAATTCATCAACTTGAAGAAGCTTATTTGAATTAATCTACAAGCTCAGGAGGAGCTGGGTAGTTAATGGGTTTGCAATTCTATCCTTTCTAGTTACTTATTGTTACGTTTGTGATCTGTACATTGTTTATCTCTTCCACTTGGTGGTCTTCGATCCATACAATTGGTATCTGAGCAATTAAAATGGATAATACTTTAGATGTTTACAAAACAAATGGATAATACTAATATCTTTTCTGGAAATACCTTCAGTTATGCAGCAATCAAAATGGATGCTTTGTGAAAGGGGGAGTTTATTCTGAGATTATATGTTTGTTTCTTAAATTTTTCTGAGGCAATACATGAGGGGGAGCTTATACTCATATGCACAATCTTTTTCTTTCCTTTATCCATTGTTTTGTCATCATCAAAAAGGGGGAGAATATTGATCCTGCTTCCTAACTTTTGATGTTTACAAAACAAATGGATAATACTAATATCTTTTCTAGAGATATCTTCGGTAATGCAGCAATCAGACTCAAAGATCAAATGCAATTGAAAGGGACAAAGGCTGCTGAAAGCTGTCGGACGCTTGGATCGGACGTCCGATAATCATTGCGTAATTTCGGACGCATGAAGAACTCTACCACCGGACGTCCGAAGGAAATAAAACATTTCTCAAATCTCTTTGTTTGCTGTCGGATGCACAAAGAGCTTGCACCGGACGTCCGAAACAATTGAAGAAAATCTCTTAAACTCAATGCCTGCTGTCGGATGCAAAAAACAGGACTATCGGACGTCCGATACTCCAACGGCTAGTTGACTCTTCATCTACTTTCTATCCGTTGGAAACATTAATGAGGCACTTTATTGGTCCTATATAAATAGTGGTTGGTCTGATACTTTAAACAACTTTTGCACACTGAAGATACAAAAGATCTAGAGTGATTTTAGTGAGAAAATACTATTCAAAGAAGATTTGTAGTCTTAGTGGTGTGAGTTTCATTGTAAACTTTTCATTTGTGAGTGAATACTTCATGAGTGTAGCTCTGTGAGGGTTGTCCTGAGGGATAGTAAAATTTTCGGGTTAGACCGAGTGGTGTTCGGGGCAAGAAGGAGGTGAACCTTCCTTTGTACGCAAGAGTGATTGTAATTGATCAACTTGATGTTGCTTATTTGAATTAATCTACGAGCTCAAGCGGAATTGGGTAGTTAATTGGTTTGCAATTCTTTCCATTCTATTTACTTATTGTTACGTATGTGATCTGTACATTGTTTATCTCTTTCACTTGGTGGTCTTCGATCCTTACAATTGGTATCAGAGCAATCAAAATGGATAATACTTTTGATATTTATAAAACAAATGGATAATACTAATATCTTTTCTAGAAATACCTTCAGTTATGCAGCAATCAAAATGGATGCTTTGTGAAAGGAGGAGTTTATTCTGAGATTATATGTTTGTTTCTTAAATTTTTCTGTGGCAATAGGTGAGAGGGAGCTTATACTCATATGCACAATCTTTTTCTTTCCTTTATCCATTGTTTTGTCATCATCAAAAAGTGGGAGAATATTGATCCTGGTTCCTAACTTTTGATGTTTACAAAACAAATGGATAATACTAATATCTTTTCTAGAGATACCTTCAGTAATACAGCAATCAGACTCAAAGATCAAATGCAATTGAAAGGGACAAAGGCTGCTGAAAGCTGTCGGACGCTTGGATCAGACGTCCGATAATCATTGCGTAATTTGGGACGCATGAAGAACTCCACCACCGGACGTCCGAAGGAAATAAAAAATTTCTCAAATCTCTTTGTTTGCTGTCGGACGCACAAAGAGCTTGCACCGGACGTCCGAAAGAATTGAAGAAAATCTCTTAAACTCAATGCCTGCTGTCGGACGCAAAAAACAGGACTATCGGACGTCCGATACTCCAACGGCTAGTTGACTTTTGTTCTACTTTCTATCCATTGGAAACATTAATGAGGCACTTTTTTGGTCCTGTATAAATAGTGGTTGGTCAGATACTTTAAACAACTTTTGCACACTGAAGAAACAAAAGATCTAGAGTCATTTTAGTGAGAAAATACTATTCAAAGAAGATTTGTAGTCTTATTGGTGTGAGGTTCATTGTAAGATTTTCATGTGTGAGTATATACTTCATGAGCGTAGCTCTGTGAGGGTTGTCCTGAGGGATAGTAAAACTTCCTGGCTTGACCGAGTGGTGTTCGGGGCAAGGAGGAGGTGAACCTTCCTTTGTACGCAAGAGTGATTGTAATTCATCAACTTGAAGAAGCTTATTTGAATTAATCTACAAGCTCAGGAGGAGCTGGGTAGTTAATGGGTTTGCAATTCTTTCCTTTCTATTTACTTATTGTTACGTTTGTGATCTGTACATTGTTTATCTCTTCCACTTGGTGGTCTTCGATCCATACAATTGGTATCTGAGCAATTAAAATGGATAATACTTTTGATGTTTACAAAACAAATGGATAATACTAATATCTTTTCTAGAAATACCTTCAGTTATGCAGCAATCAAAATGGATGCTTTGTGAAAGGGGGAGTTTATTCTGGGATTATATGTTTGTTTCTTAAATTTTTCTGATGCAATAGGTGAGGGGGAGCTTCTACTCACATGCACAATCTTTTTCTTTCCTTTATCCATTGTTTTGTCATCATCAAAAAGGGGGAGAATATTGATCCTGCTTCCTAACTTTTGATGTTTACAAAACAAATGGATAATACTAATATCTTTTCTAGAAATACCTTAAGTTATGCAGCAATCAGACTCAAAGATCAAATGCAATTGAAAGGGAAAAAGGCTGCTGAAAGCTGTCGGACGCGTGGATCGGACGTCCGATAATCATTGCGTAATTTCGGACGCAAGAAGAACTCCACCACCGGACGTCCGAAGGAAATAAGACATTTCTCAAATCTCTTTGTTTGCTGTCGGACGCACAAAGAGCTTGCACCGGACGTCCGAAAGAATTGAAGAAAATCTCTTAAACTCAATGCCTGCTGTCGGACGAAAAAAACAGGACTATCGGACGTCCGAAACTCCAACGGCTTGTTGACTCTTCATCTACTTTCTATCTGTTGGAAACATTAATGAGGCACTTTCTTGGTCCTATATAAGTAGTCGTTGGTCAGATACTTTAAACAACTTTTGCACACTGAAAATACAAAAGATCTAGAGTGATTTTAGTGAGAAAATACTCTTCAAAGAAGATTTGTAGTGTTAGTGGTGTGAGGTTCATTGTAAGCTTTTCATTTGTTAGTGAATAATTCATGAGTGTAGCTCTGTGAGGGTTGTCTTGAGGGATAGTAAAATTTTCCGGTTAGACCGAGTGGTGTTCGGGGCAAGGAGGAGGTGAACCTTCCTTTGTACGCAAGAGTGATTGTAATTCATCAACTTGAAGAAGCTTATTTGAATTAATCTACAAGCTCAGAAGGAGCTGGGTAGTTAATGGGTTTGCAATTCTTTCCTTTCTATTTACTTATTGTTACGTTTGTGATCTGTACATTGTTTATCTCTTCCACTTGGTGGTCTTCGATCCATACAATTGGTATCAGAGCAATTAAATGGATAATACTTTAGATGTTTACAAAACAAATGGATAATACTAATATCTTTTCTAGAAATACCTTCAGTTATGCAGCAATCAAAATGGATGCTTTGTAAAAGGGGGAGTTTATTCTGAGATTATATGTTTGTTTCTTAAATTTTTCTGAGGCAATACATGAGGGGGAGCTTATACTCATGTGCACAATCTTTTTCTTTCCTTTATCCATTGTTTTGTCAACATCAAAAAGGGGGAGAATATTGATCCTGCTTCCTTACTTTTGATGTTTACAAAACAAATGGATAATACTAATATCTTTTCTAGAGATACCTTCGGTAATGCAGCAATCAGACTCAAAGATCAAATGCAATTGAAAGAGACAAAGGCTGCTAAAAGCTGTCGGACGCTTGGATCGGACGTTCGATAATCATTACGGAATTTCGGACGCATGAAGAACTCCACCACCGGACGTCCGAAGGAAATAAAACATTTCTCAAATCTCTTTGTTTGCTGTCGGACGCACAAAGAGCTTGCACCGGACGTCCGAAAGAATTGAAGAAAATCTCTTAAACTCAATGCCTGCTGTCGGACGCAAAAAACAGGACTATCGGACGTCCGATACTCCAACGGCTAGTTGACTTTTGTTCTACTTTCTATCCATTGGAAACATTAATGAGGCACTTTTTTGGTCCTGTATAAATAGTGGTTGGTCAGATACTTTAAACAACTTTTGCACACTGAAGATACAAAAGATCTAGAGTCATTTTAGTGAGAAAATACTATTCAAAGAAGATTTGTAGTCTTAGTGGTGTGAGGTTCATTGTAAGCTTTTCATGTGTGAGTATATACTTCATGAGCGTAGCTCTGTGAGGGTTGTCCTGAGGGATAGTAAAACTTCCTGGCTTGACCGAGTGGTGTTCGGGGCAAGAAGGAGGTGAACCTTCCTTTGTACGCAAGAGTGATTGTAATTGATCAACTTGAAATTGCTTATTTGAATTAATCTACGAGCTCAGGCGGAGTTGGGTAGTCAATTGGTTTGTAATTCTTTCCATTCTATTTACTTATTGTTACGTTTGTGATCTGTACATTGTTTATCTCTTTCACTTGGTGGTCTTCGATCCTTACAATTGGTATCAGAGCAATCAAAATGGATAATACTTTTGATATTTATAAAACAAATGGATAATACTAATATCTTTTCTAGAAATACCTTCAGTTATGCAGCAATCAAAATGGATGCTTTGTGAAAGGGGGAGTTTATTCTGAGATTATATGTTTGTTTCTTAAATTTTTCTGAGGCAATAGGTGAGAGGGAGCTTATACTGACAAAGGGACAAAGGCTGCTGAAAGCTGTCGGACGCTTGGTTCGGACGTCCGATAATCATTGCGTAATTTCGGACGCATGAAGAACTCCACCACCGGACGTCCGAAGGAAATAAAACATTTCTCAAATCTCTTTGTTTGCTGTCGGACGCACAAAGAGCTTGCACCGGACGTCCGAAAGAATTGAAGAAAATCTCTTAAACTCAATGCCTGCTGTCGGACGCAAAAAACAGGACTATCGGACGTCCGATACTCCAACGGCTAGTTGACTTTTGTTCTACTTTCTATCCATTGGAAACATTAATGAGGCACTTTTTTGGTCCTGTATAAATAGTGGTTGGTCAGATACTTTAAACAACTTTTGCACACTGAAGATACAAAAGATCTAGAGTAATTTTAGTGAGAAAATACTATTCAAAGAAGATTTGTAGTCTTAGTGGTGTGAGGTTCATTGTAAGCTTTTCATGTGTGAGTATATACTTCATGAGCGTAGCTCTGTGAGGGTTGTCCTGAGGGATAGTAAAACTTCCTGGCTTGACCGAGTGGTGTTCGGGGCAAGGAGGAGGTGAACCTTCCTTTGTACGCAAGAGTGATTGTTATTCATCAATTTGAAGAAGTTTATTTGATTTAATCTACAAGCTCAGGAGAAGTTGGGTAGTTAATTGGTTTGCAATTCTTTCATTTCTATTTACTTATTGTTACGTTTGTGATCTGTACATTGTTTATCTCTTCCACTTGGTGGTCTTCGATCCTTACAATTGGTATCAGAGCAATCAAAATGGATAATACTTTTGATGTTTACAAAACAAATGGATAATACTAATATCTTTTCTAGAAATACCTTCAGTTATGCAGCAATCAAAATGGATGCTTTGTGAAAGGGGGAGTTTATTCTGGGATTATATGTTTGTTTCTTAAATTTTTCAGATGCAATAGGTGATGGGGAGCTTATACTCACATACACAATCTTTTTCTTTCCTTTATCCATTGTTTTGTCATCATCAAAAAGGGGGAAAATATTGATCCTGGTTCCTAACTTTTGATGTTTACAAAACAAATGGATAATACTAATATCTTTTCTAGAAATACCTTTAGTTATGCAGCAATCAGACTCAAAGATCAAATGCAATTGAAAGGGACAAAGGCTGCTGAATGCTATCGGACGCTTGGATCGGACGTCCGATAATCATTGCGTAATTTCGGACGCATGAAGAACTCCACCACCGGACGTCCGAAGGAAATAAAACATTTCTCAAATCTCTTTGTTTGCTGTCGGACGCACAAAGAGCTTGCACCGGACGTCCGAAACAATTGAAGAAAATCTCTTAAACTCAATGCCTGCTGTCGGATGCAAAAAACAGGACTATCGGACGTCCGATACTCCAACGGCTAGTTGACTCTTCATATACTTTCTATCCGTTGGAAACATTAATGAGGCACTTTCTTGGTCTTATATAAATAGTGGTTGGTCAGATACTTTAAACAACTTTTGCACACTGAAGATACAAAAGATCTAGAGTGATTTTAGTGAGAAAATACTATTCAAAGAAGATTTGTAGTCTTAGTGGTGTGAGTTTCATTGTAAACTTTTCATTTGTGAGTGAATACTTCATGAGTGTAGCTCTGTGAGGGTTGTCCTGAGGGATAGTAAAATTTTCGGGTTAGACCGAGTGGTGTTCGGGGCAAGAAGGAGGTGAACCTTCCTTTGTACGCAAGAGTGATTGTAATTGATCAACTTGATGTTGCTTATTTGAATTAATCTACGAGCTCAAGCGGAATTGGGTAGTTAATTGGTTTGCAATTCTTTCCATTCTATTTACTTATTGTTACGTATGTGATCTGTACATTGTTTATCTCTTTCACTTGGTGGTCTTCGATCCTTACAATTGGTATCAGAGCAATCAAAATGGATAATACTTTTGATATTTATAAAACAAATGGATAATACTAATATCTTTTCTAGAAATACCTTCAGTTATGCAGCAATCAAAATGGATGCTTTGTGAAAGGAGGAGTTTATTCTGAGATTATATGTTTGTTTCTTAAATTTTTCTGTGGCAATAGGTGAGAGGGAGCTTATACTCATATGCACAATCTTTTTCTTTCCTTTATCCATTGTTTTGTCATCATCAAAAAGTGGGAGAATATTGATCCTGGTTCCTAACTTTTGATGTTTACAAAACAAATGGATAATACTAATATCTTTTCTAGAGATACCTTCAGTAATACAGCAATCAGACTCAAAGATCAAATGCAATTGAAAGGGACAAAGGCTGCTGAAAGCTGTCGGACGCTTGGATCAGACGTCCGATAATCATTGCGTAATTTCGGACGCATGAAGAACTCCACCACCGGACGTCCGAAGGAAATAAAAAATTTCTCAAATCTCTTTGTTTGCTGTCGGACGCACAAAGAGCTTGCACCGGACGTCCGAAAGAATTGAAGAAAATCTCTTAAACTCAATGCCTGCTGTCGGACGCAAAAAACAGGACTAACCGCAAAAAACAGGACTAATTCCTTTCTTTTCCAACCTACAATCAAACCCAATCACATAGCAATTAACCACAATTGCTCAAAACCAGAAAACAGTTTTGACGTTCTTTTGCGGTAATGGCACAACTTGCACTACGATTATCGGATTAGGGTGTAAGACCCACCATTTCGAAGCTAAGAACCAGGGATACAACAATGTAGAAGGTCACTCAGTCCAAATCCCAGCACAACTATGTCAAAAATGCAGAATACCAAACCAGAACCGTAATTGCAGGTTTACAAATCACACTATGCTGTAATCAGTCCAAATCAGTCTATACAGGTCCAAATGCATTGATTCCAAAGGCATATGTTAGCTAAGACATCAAGCTACATTTCATCAGAAGACACCAACATCCAAATCCAAAGCAATTCCAGTCAAAACAGACGATTACAAGTACAGTTCGCACATTCTGATCAACCCAGAACAGCAACAGTAAAATCGACATATCTCACTCTACACTACTCCAAATGACCTGAACTTTTATAGGCACCTCTAAAATGTCATTCCCTACAAATTTCATGTTTTTATCTAAGGCCAATTCGGCCTCTATCTATGACCTAAAATTTCGGACAGAATGTAGCTTCAAGAACCCTAATTTTCCAGAATTTCTTCCAAACCCAAAATTGGTTGCAATTGTCCACTTTTTCCACCTTCTAGCTTCATTACATAACATTTCCAATCATCATACAAGGCCACAACATCATGATCACATTAAACCAGAAAATTCACCAATAAATTGTAAACTTCACCATTTCATCCAAAAACAAGAATTAAATCACAAAATTCAACACTTTAGCTTCCACTAAGCACAACTCAAGCTTCATTAAGTGTAGGGGAAAGTTCATATACCACTCACCTAGTAAACAAGAGAGGGAGAGTTGTAGGACACATTAGCTTTTCCAAAAAACTTCACCAAATCACTCACTAGCACCAAATGGAGGGATTTTATGGAGTAGAAACTAGATCAAGCAAGTGTTTTGGAGGATTTGAGCTAGATAATTGCCAAACTTTGAAGAGGTTTTTCTTCCTTCTTTGCTAGAGAGAGAATCGGCCAAGAGGTTGAAGACAAGAATGAATTTTGTGTGATTTTTGAGATATTTAAGCAATTGGTCAAAAGTCAAGAAAATGAATAGTAAGTCATAAGCTATTTCCAATACAATGGTGACACTTGTCACCTTTAGGTTTAAAACTTATCTTTTTGTCTCTCCAATACAAATATCTTAACACATTGTAAACTAATATCACTTAATACAAAATTCCAACAAGTTGTCAAAAATATAATGCATTTACCGCACTTGCGGGTCCCACGTCCAAAATACGCTTTTAATTTCTCAAAAACTAACCGATACTAGAAAAATCATTTGAAAACTATATTTTCTCATAAACTTGATCTGGGGAATTTTTCTAATCAAGAAAATGTAGAAAAGGCAAGCGTTTAAAAAAAATAAACCCTAGAAAATTAGAAAATTTCCGGGTTCACAAACTCATTTTTTTTCGGGGCGTCACAATCTCCCCTCCTTAAAAGAATGTCGTCCTCGACATTCCCTCTTGTACCAATCAAGTCAAGACATCCTGCAAAAATCTCTCCAGAGTCAAATCAAACCCACAGTCCGGCATCCTAAACTTCAAGCCTAGGATACACTACAGAGATCTGAAGCCTAAGCTCTGATACCAATTGTCACGGCCCCACCTCCCCCTAAGGCGAACCAGAGGGTTCGGCGGGCCGCCTGCCCGGCTCTCGCCGGGACTCAGTCGTTCACTAAAGTCCTCAAATGAATTACAAGAATAAACCTCAAATATACATCACATGGTCCACAAATATACATCCAAGTCTCCAATAATTGCATATCATAAGCGAAGCGGAAACAAATTCCAACTATACATAAAATGATTCCACATCCAAACGGTACAAAATATAACAATACAAACTAAGCCATCCAATCACGTGAATAAGCACAACAAGTCCGGCCTTCGCCTTGAGCCCTGTGGAGGGGAATAAAATATTTTTGGGGTGAGCTAGAAGCTCAGCGAGTAACCAGCAAAATCATTAAGCAAATATATTTCACAATGTTGCATTTCGATGATTTCGATGATGTCATGATTTAGAGATCAAATATCCGTTTAGTGCTCTCGTGAGCCAGTGAAATCATAGCACTTGAACACCCAACGCTCAAATATTTCATTTAACATTAACTCACGAAAGTGGGAGCAACATCGGTGCTCCAGATAACCATGAACATGAACCATAAACAGAGTGGAGACGTTGGTGTCCAGCACAAGACTTTCCCAGAACTCATTGAAGCCAAATCATGTCATGAACTCACATGCAAGCACGCATGATATGCAATCGAGTACATAATGCAAGAAACATTTCACAAGTACTTTGGAAATAGTTTAGGGTCACTCACCTCCACGGCTCAGAAATCATCCAGCATATAACATTGCCTTGCTCAAATCCAAGTCTTAGATCACAAACTCAATGCAAACAAATCCCTTCAAAGTTCGGACAGCACTTCCCCTTAATTCCTTTCTTTTCCAACCTACAATCAAACCCAATCACATAGCAATTAACCACAATTGCTCAAAACCAGAAAACAGTTTTGACGTTCTTTTGCGGTAATGGCACAACTTGCACTACGATTATCGGATTAGGGTGTAAGACCCACCATTTCGAAGCTAAGAACCAGGGATACAACAATGTAGAAGGTCACTCAGTCCAAATCCCAGCACAACTATGTCAAAAATGCAGAATACCAAACCAGAACCGTAATTGCAGGTTTACAAATCACACTATGCTGTAATCAGTCCAACTCAGTCTATACAGGTCCAAATGCATTGATTCCAAAGGCATATGTTAGCTAAGACATCAAGCTACATTTCATCAGAAGACACCAACATCCAAATCCAAAGCAATTCCAGTCAAAACAGACGATTACAAGTACAGTTCGCACATTCTGATCAACCCAGAACAGCAACAGTAAAATCGACATATCTCACTCTACACTACTCCAAATGACCTGAACTTTTATAGGCACCTCTAAAATGTCATTCCCTACAAATTTCATGTTTTTATCTAAGGCCAATTCGGCCTCTATCTATGACCTAAAATTTCGGACAGAATGTAGCTTCAAGAACCCTAATTTTCCAGAATTTCTTCCAAACCCAAAATTGGTTGCAATTGTCCACTTTTTCCACCTTCTAGCTTCATTACATAACATTTCCAATCATCATACAAGGCCACAACATCATGATCACATTAAACCAGAAAATTCACCAATAAATTGTAAACTTCACCATTTCATCCAAAAACAAGAATTAAATCACAAAATTCAACACTTTAGCTTCCACTAAGCACAACTCAAGCTTCATTAAGTGTAGGGGAAAGTTCATATACCACTCACCTAGTAAACAAGAGAGGGAGAGTTGTAGGACACATTAGCTTTTCCAAAAAACTTCACCAAATCACTCACTAGCACAAAATGGAGGGATTTTATGGAGTAGAAACTAGATCAAGCAAGTGTTTTGGAGGATTTGAGCTAGATAATTGCCAAACTTTGAAGAGGTTTTTTCTTCTTCTTTTGCTAGAGAAGAGAATCGGCCAAGAGGTTTGAAGAGCAAGAATGAATTTTGTGTGATTTTTGAGATATTTTAAAGCAATTTGGTAAAAGTCAGAAAAATGAATAGTAAGTCATACAGCTTTATTTCGCAATACAATGGTGACACTTGTCACCCTTTAGGTTTTTAAAACTTATCTTTTTGTCACTCCAATACAAATATCTTAACACATTGTAAACTAATATCACTTAATACAAAATTCCAACAAGTTGTCAAAAATATAATGCATTTACCGCACTTGCGGGTCCCACGTCCAAAATACGCTTTTAATTTCTCAAAAACTAACCGATACTAGAAAAATCATTTGAAAACTATATTTTCTCATAAACTTGATCTGGGGAATTTTTCTAATCAAGAAAATGTAGAAAAGGCAAGCGTTTAAAAAAAATAAACCCTAGAAAATTAGAAAATTTCCGGGTTCACAAACTCATTTTTTTTCGGGGCGTCACAATCTCCCCTCCTTAAAAGAATGTCGTCCTCGACATTCCCTCTTGTACCAATCAAGTCAAGACATCCTGCAAAAATCTCTCCAGAGTCAAATCAAACCCACAGTCCGGCATCCTAAACTTCAAGCCTAGGATACACTACAGAGATCTGAAGCCTAAGCTCTGATACCAATTGTCACGGCCCCACCTCCCCCTAAGGCGAACCAGAGGGTTCGGCGGGCCGCCTGCCCGGCTCTCGCCGGGACTCAGTCGTTCACTAAAGTCCTCAAATGAATTACAAGAATAAACCTCAAATATACATCACATGGTCCACAAATATACATCCAAGTCTCCAATAATTGCATATCATAAGCGAAGCGGAAACAAATTCCAACTATACATAAAATGATTCCACATCCAAACGGTACAAAATATAACAATACAAACTAAGCCATCCAATCACGTGAATAAGCACAACAAGTCCGGCCTTCGCCTTGAGCCCTGTGGAGGGGAATAAAATATTTTTGGGGTGAGCTAGAAGCTCAGCGAGTAACCAGCAAAATCATTAAGCAAATATATTTCACAATGTTGCATTTCGATGATTTCGATGATGTCATGATTCAGAGATCAAATATCCGTTTAGTGCTCTCGTGAGCCAGTGAAATCATAGCACTTGAACACCCAACGCTCAAATATTTCATTTAACATTAACTCACGAAAGTGGGAGCAACATCGGTGCTCCAGATAACCATGAACATGAACCATAAACAGAGTGGAGACGTTGGTGTCCAGCACAAGACTTTCCCAGAACTCATTGAAGCCAAATCATGTCATGAACTCACATGCAAGCACGCATGATATGCAATCGAGTACATAATGCAAGAAACATTTCACAAGTACTTTGGAAATAGTTTAGGATCACTCACCTCCACGGCTCAGAAATCATCCAGCATATAACATTGCCTTGCTCAAATCCAAGTCTTAGATCACAAACTCAATGCAACAAATCCCTTCAAAGTTCGGACAGCACTTCCCCTGAATTCCTTTTCTTTTTTCCAACCTACAATCAAACCCAATCACATAGCAAAATTAACCACAATTGCTCAAAACCGAGAAAACAGTTTTGACGTTCTTTTGCGGTAATGGCACAACTTGCACTACGATTATCGGATTAGGGTGTAAGACCCACCATTTCGAAGCTAAGAACCAGGGATACAACAATGTAGAAGGTCACTCAGTCCAAATCCCAGCACAACTATGTCAAAAATGCAGAATACCAAACCAGAACCGTAATTGCAGGTTTACAAATCACACTATGCTGTAATCAGTCCAAATCAGTCTATACAGGTCCAAATGCATTGATTCCAAAGGCATATGTTAGCTAAGACATCAAGCTACATTTCATCAGAAGACACCAACATCCAAATCCAAAGCAATTCCAGTCAAAACAGACGATTACAAGTACAGTTCGCACATTCTGATCAACCCAGAACAGCAACAGTAAAATCGACATATCTCACTCTACACTACTCCAAATGACCTGAACTTTTATAGGCACCTCTAAAATGTCATTCCCTACAAATTTCATGTTTTTATCTAAGGCCAATTCGGCCTCTATCTATGACCTAAAATTTCGGACAGAATGTAGCTTCAAGAACCCTAATTTTCCAGAATTTCTTCCAAACCCAAAATTGGTTGCAATTGTCCACTTTTTCCACCTTCTAGCTTCATTACATAACATTTCCAATCATCATACAAGGTCACAACATCATGATGACATTAAACCAGAAAATTCACCAATAAATTGTAAACTTCACCATTTCATCCAAAAACAAGAATTAAATCACAAAATTCAACACTTTAGCTTCCACTAAGCACAACTCAAGCTTCATTAAGTGTAGGGGAAAGTTCATATACCACTCACCTAGTAAACAAGAGAGGGAGAGTTGTAGGACACATTAGCTTTTCCAAAAAACTTCACCAAATCACTCACTAGCACCAAATGGAGGGATTTTATGGAGTAGAAACTAGATCAAGCAAGTGTTTTGGAGGATTTGAGCTAGATAATTGCCAAACTTTGAAGAGGTTTTTCTTCCTTCTTTGCTAGAGAGAGAATCAGCCAAGAGGTTGAAGACAAGAATGAATTTTGTGTGATTTTTGAGATATTTAAGCAATTGGTCAAAAGTCAAGAAAATGAATAGTAAGTCATAAGCTATTTCCAATACAATGGTGACACTTGTCACCTTTAGGTTTAAAACTTATCTTTTTGTCTCTCCAATACAAATATCTTAACACATTGTAAACTAATATCACTTAATACAAAATTCCAACAAGTTATCAAAAATATAATGCATTTACCGCACTTGCGGGTCCCACGTCCAAAATACGCTTTTAATTTCTCAAAAACTAACCGATACTAGAAAAATCATTTGAAAACTATATTTGCTCATAAACTTGATCTGGGGAATTTTTCTAATCAAGAAAATGTAGAAAAGGCAGGCGTTTAAAAAAAATAAACCCTAGAAAATTAGAAAATTTCCGGGTTCTCAAACTCATTTTTTTTCGGGGCGTCACATACAACGTTTTCCAAAAATAACCTATAAGGAGACGTTGCTATAGGAATTTTATAGGCTGTTCTATAGGCCCATAATGCATCTTCCAAATGTGAACTCCAATCCTTCCTTGCAGGGTTACCAGTCTTCTCCAAAATAGCCTTAATCTCATGGTTGAAAATTTCAACTTGTCCATTCGTCTATGGGTGGTATGGAGTAGAAGTCATATAAAAACTCCATATTTCTTCACTAATGCCTCCACGGTACAATTACAAAAATGAGACCCTTGGTCACTTATTATAGCTTTGGGCACGCCAAACTTAGTAAAAATGTTAGATTTAAGAAAGCTTGCAACCACTTTAGAATCATCAGTCCTAGTGGATTTGGCTTCCACCCACTTCAATACATAATCGACAACCAATAAAATATACATATATCCAAAAGAAGAAGGGAAAGGACTCATAAAGTCCATGCCCCAAACATAAAAAATTTCATAGACAATAATAGCTATTTGAAGTATTTCATTCCTGCTAGACAAATTTCCTACTTTTTGACAAGGTCCACAGCCCTTACAAAATTTATATGCATCCCAAAATAAGATAGGCCAATAAAATCCACTAGGGCGTACCCTAGGGTTTGGCAGACCATCTACCCAGTCCTCGCAAGGATTCACTACAAACCCCACTCAAAACACTAAAGTACTTCAACATAACATGTACATGCTACAAATCTCCCAAATAGTCGAACTAAAGTACAAGCCAAAGGAGAAGAGCTTAAACCACTAGCTCCATATTGTGAGGACTCGTAAAAATTCTTATTTTTAAATCTCTATTTTTGGCTCAATTAATTATTTATTTGGATATTTTCCCCGAATATTATTTTCTACCCATATTAGACCTAAATACATGAAATTATATCTTCATTATATTTTTAAACTGACTTGTTTCAAAAATTAATTTTTGAGAGCTCGTTTAATGAAAATAGTGAAAACGTGTTTGGAAATCTTAACCGATTGAGAGTACAATAAGCTTGAAACTCGGGGACATGTACATTATCCCTAAAATAGGTATTTTTATGTTTAAGAGTTCAAATGTTAGTTAGTTATATTATCGTTATAAGAATTTCTTGGAAGTTTCACTTTATCGCGCTTAAATTGGAAGTACGCGTTTTTACGCGCGCGATTAATTGGGAGACTTTAGACCTTCATTTTATACCTTTAAGAGTGAATAGTAATAGTATGAATATAAGTGCATTGGAGGTTTAGTGCACTGGTGAAATAAACTCGAGAGGAATCGAGCACGAAACGCGCGCGTATGCGCACTATTGAAGAGTTGACTTTAGAGTGAATTATAGCCACACATTAAAGCTTCTTTTGGAAGCCTCATTTAGATGAAAATTCCCTCTCTCTTCCTCCCTAAGACAGCCGGCCATTGAGCTTGCAAAACAACACCAAAGTTCTCCAAATATCTTCACAAAATCTTCATCAATCTTCATCCAATTCACATCAAATTTCATCCACACTTGGCTCATTACTTGGAGAGTTTATCTAGCTAAGAAAAGGAGCTACTTTCCATGGGTTTTCTTGGACAAGAGAGGACCAAAAATTCTGCTTTGGAACATCAAACCAAGTAAGTGATGATCAAACCTTGGAAACTTGATTTATGGAAGTTATCGTACACATTTAAGCTCATGCATGCACATGGGTAGCTTGTTTATGATGGAAAAATGGTTGTGTGGGCTCTATGAACTCCCACTTTGGTTTGAAGGACTGATTTGGTGATTGATGGTAATATTAATGTTGGTTTAGTGTTTAAATTAGTGGAATAATGTTAGATTGTTGATAGAAACTCAAGGATGGTGCAATGACCAAAAGTGACCATTTTGCCCCTGTTATGTTCATGCACTTTGATGCAAAATTTTGAGGTTCCAATGGCTTTTTTATGTTGTTTACATGTTATAGTGAGTGTGTAAAAAGTTTCATTGAAAACTAACTTGATTTGGTCACCCAAATATTGGAATTACGAAAGCTTAGAAAACTGGAAAATGTTCCCATCACTGCTCTGGCAGTCGTCTTGTTTCGGTTATAACTCATCGCTCCGATGTCAGAATCGAGTACCGTTTGTGGCACTGGAAACTAGACATTCCCAGTTTTCCATTGGTATAAAATTCACATCCTGGTTCCACTTGAGCAAGCCAAACCATTCATTTGAAAATTGCTGTCCTGTTTCGTTGTTTCCTGGAAGGCAGCACATGAGCTATAACTTGATGCTCACGAATGAGCTGGTTATGGACAGATTTTGAGAACGGTTTCTTCTGAGAAAATATATCCTTATGAATCTACTTTCCAACGCCATCAACCATGCTCAATTCTGAGTTGAATTGAGTGAGTTGTTTCCAAAATCCCAAACTGACTCGGAGATTTCAAACCCTCTTATGTCTAGTTCAAGTCTTAATCGTTATTGGGACTTCTTGTTTCGAAATTTTTGGTGTTAATCACCTACCAACTGTATCTTGGACTTCTCTTAGATATTATCTACTGAAATGAACCGTGTTTGAGGAGTTTTATTGGCCAAACATTTTGAAAACAGAAAAACGGAAGTCTAAGGCAGATTTGCCGAGGAACTTCTTGGGACTTTAGTGGTTTCGTTAACCAACTTTCCGTATATATTTTTCTATGAAAATTGGTAGAGGAATATTCCCTATATGGTAGTATTATACTGCTAAATTTGGTGCCATTCCGAGTCCGTTTCGCTGCTCAACTAAACTTCCAAAGTTCAGGATTTGGAATCATAGGAAAGTGAATGGCAACTTTGAGCTAATTTGAGCTAATTTTTGAATACTTTCCGTTTGGAATCATAGGAAAGTGTATTCTAGGAACTTTTAGTACTTTGGAAGAGGATTCCAACGGTATCAATTTTTCCAATTTTGGACTTGTAAAGAGTGAGATACGATTTTTCAAAAATCTCATATCAAAACTGAAATTTCCGAATCTTTAGGAAATGGAGTTTTTCGAATTCTCCTTATTCCTTCGATATTACTTGAATGTTTTATACTTGATTTCAAAGATGAAAACTTGATTTCTTTTGTACCTTAAAACCCCACTTTTGAGCCTTAATTCGCGAGTAATTTAGGCTCATTTTAGTGAAATTTCTTAGGATTGTACAAGCGTGCAATCTTTCTCGATAATTGGGCTTTATAAGTGATTGTTCACTATTAATTGCTTAGGCTCGCACGAGGACCTTCAAGAGGATCCTACGGTGGACGCTTGAACTTCAAGTAACATTTCTCCTTGGTTGACTTGGTGAGTGTTAAGTGTGTGTTACTTGAACTCCTGTGAACTCGATACATGTTTACTTATTATTGATACTTGAGATTTTGAAATTTGAGACGAGCGTGTACTTTATTGCACTCGTTCTCGCTTGAAATGAATAACTCGTACTTGAATACTTGCATATCTCGATTGCTTGAATATACCACATGCTTGAATGACTTGAAATAGTATGCTATGGCTGCATACGTCGTTGGAGTGAATCTTCTCGACACTCAAATATACATGGGGGACGCCCAAAACCCCATTGATCATCCTTGGACTCGAGCGGGCTTGGGCTTGGTTGGGCTCCTTGGTAAACCATGGGGAAAACATGAAAGCTTGATCTAGTGAGAGATTTCGCTTGGCATACTCGAGTAGTATCGCCTTAAACAAATGACAGGCGGGCCCGATACAGGGGTATGTAAGGTGAAAGGGGACAGGTTAAGTGGAGTTCTACGGACTAAACCTACCCGATTGACGGAGTGTCAATTCGTGGAGGTTATTGATCGTGCAAGTGGAATATAGCTCCTGAGAGCTCCAGTATCCTTGAATTGTTTCTGGTTATCTTTCCAGTAAATTGTTAATTATTGAAATATCATTGCTTGACTTGTAAATTGGGATTGTTATTTGAGCAATGTGCTTGCATGTGTGTTCTTGGCCTCACGAGCGTTTTGCTCACCCTGTAGATTTGTTTTCCTTAACAGGATTGGGTTTGGAATGAGACTCGGAGGAAACTTCCTTTTATGTACTTTTGGGGACTTTTGTAATAGGGTTCCAATTCTTTTGTCTAGACCTTGTAGCCATTGTGTGTTTTGGGCTGTATTATGGAAACCCGATGTATGGATTGGGTAATTGTTAAATATTGTTAAGGTTGAACGATTCCGCATTAATTGCATTTATATTGTTTGGTTGTGCCGTCTAGTACTGCTATAAGCTTGAAGGTTTTTTTGCTTGAGTCCTAGCGAGAGTTGGACAGGCGTCCCGTGGATACCCTTTGGTTCGCCTTAGGGAGAAGTGGGGGCGTCACACATATTACAGTATGGCGATCAAATACAAAATCTAGATTTCCTATTAGAATGAATGGCCCAAAAGGTCACTAAACTATTAAAAATGGCACCCTCTGGTCACTAAACTTTTTTTGTGGCCGAAAAGGTCACTAAACTCGCAAAAACTCTCCAGCGAAGTCATTTTACCGAATTTCAGCGGTTCCTCATCCGGTAACAGGGTCAATATGGAGTGGAGGAATATAGTAAAGGGGCAAAAATGTCAAACAAAATATGGTCAACCTTTTTTTCTCTCGCAAGTCGTGCCTTAGATCTAGAAATTAGCTGAGTCCTCTTTTCATTTGTTGAAAGACAAATCTTCTCTCATCTATTCAAGGAAAAATCTCCTTCCATTTCATCCTGTCCAATGACTCATGGCAAGACGCAATAAACCGATTCCATTCTGCAAGTGCGGAACTAGAACTATTTTGAAGACCTCATGGACAGAAAGAAATCCAGCGCGAAGATATATTGAATGTGCTCAAAATCAGGTAAGATAATTACTTAATGGATATTTGCGAGTTTACAAGATGGATAAAATGTAAATATTTGTTGCTGCAGGTTAGAGGGTGTGGATTTTGGGACTGGTATGATGAAGAAATTTGTGAGAGAGCTAAGCAAGTAATACCTGGCCTGTTAAGAAGTAAGAAGAAATTAGAAGCTGAGAATGAAGCTCTGCAAAAGGAGGTTCGGGGATGGCAAAGCAAAGCAAACGAGATGGGTTTAGGCTGTAACTCGAAGAGGTTTGCTATTCTGATTTGGTTTACAGGTGGTCAAAGTCACTTTTTTTACTGCCGGAGAAGACGAAGTCAATCTATGGGTTCAAAAGTGGTTTGGGATTGAGACAATCTATGGCTTCACCTATTCCAATAATCTTTCGGACATTTTTGCCCCTTTACTATATTCCTCCACTCCATATTGACCCTGTTACCGGATGAGGAACCGCTGAAATTCGGTAAAATGACTTCGCTGGAGAGTTTTTGCAAGTTTAGTGACCTTTTCGGCCACAAAAAAAGTTTAGTGACCAGAGGGTGCCATTTTTAATAGTTTAGTGACCTTTTGGGCCATTCACTCTTCCTATTACAAACTTTTGCTATCATCGTCTCTCTCTCATGCCAGCACCCTGTTAAGGAAAACAAATAAAGGAATGAGCTAGAAACCCAGTGAGGTTGTGACAGCCCCACCTCTCCCTAGGACGAACCCTAGGGTATCAGCGGACTGCCTGCCCAGCTATCGCTGGGGCTCAGTCTATCAAAGTACTAATAACTCAAATGAAGCGGATGAGATATCTTCCATTCACGGGAATGTAACCCCAATTAAACATAAACACTACACCAACAATCTAAAAGTTTAGCATACACATAATTAAATGTCAATTTATCACTCCACACATAACTTACATAACATAAGTCAAACTTATAGATTCAAGCTTACGGAAGTCAAAAGTAAGGTCTCCTTAACCAAAAGGTTACAATCTCAAAATACAAGTTCAAAACCAAATAAAGCTAAGAAAGCTCTTGATCAATCCATCCCCGATCTGTTAAGAAAAACAAAAGGAATGGGGTGAGCTAAAGCCCAGTGAGGTTCCAAGTAAAACAAGTAAACACATAGTCACATAAGGTCACAAAATAATCAAAAAAACACCGTACAGTAGAATAACAGTTTAATCACAGTTCAATTCAAGGATACGGGTGGCTTTCAAAAGCCAAAGATCCATTTGAGCTTGATCATACATGCCTCCGGTTGACACTCCGTCAACACTTGTATGCACAGTATATAGGGTCTATAGAACACCACTTTCAACAATTTCCGTCCACCAATCAACCCCCTACCGGGCCCGCACGCCACAAACAGTAGTTTGGTAATACTCGAGTATACCAGGAATTCAAGATTTCAAAGAAACAGGATCAAGTCGAGGATTTTACCACTGGTGGTGCTGGGCAACACAACAAGCAAGCACAACGGCTATACTTCACTAGGGACCTCCAAACATCAGTCCCCAAGGTTTATCGGCCTTCTCGACCAAGCCCTTTCCGGCTCGATACAACCAACTCACCTAAGAGGTTGGGTACCCAAACAGTAGCAGTAGTTGATGGGATATCACCCAAACAACTTAAACACAGTCATATATAGAGAAATCACATCACATAATAATAGTATACAGAGCCTCATTGGAAAACAAGTGAGGTCGAGTGCGATAAAGTACACGCTCGCCTCCATTTTATCAAAACAGTATTTGGCTCCAACAGTCATAAATCAAATATTTCAAACATTCAGATAACAGGTAGCAGGTAGTGGAACACTCACCTATCAAGCAAAAGTAGTAATCAACGTCAAACGTCTCAGTTACGGTCACCTTCATTTCCCCAAACCTTGGGCAACGAGTGAAATTGTTAACAATTAGATTCGTTCCTCATTAAATTATAGGTTCATTAAGAAACTGTGACAGCCCCACCTCCCCCTAAGGCGAACCAAAGGGTTCGGCGGGCCGCCTGCCCAGCTCTCGCCAGGACTCAGTCGAGTCGTTAAAAGAAATCGAAAACATTCAGGAAGGTAATAGCGCACTCAAACGATTCAAAGTCGCCAAATGGCAAAACAAAAATCAACACCAAAAATGAATAGTGGTTGCCACATCACCACCCTGCCAGGAGCCCAACGAATACAGATATGGCCATATGACTCGGGAAAATATTTCCAATCCAAATGGGATACATGAATAGGGTAAATAGTTTTATACACATACGTTTGTAATTTACGGAACAAAAGAAGATAATTAGATCCAAATACATTTAGGGTTTTTCAACTATTGAGGAGCTTTACAAAATATAATAAAACTAGCTCGACTCGTGCGTCAAAACATCTTAGCCCCAAAAGTGGTTCCCTGTAAGGAAAAACAAAGATAACGGGACGGGGTGAGCTTACGCTCAATGAGGTACCAAAATAATAGCAAATAAGAAACACGGAACTTCATATTCAATTAATCACATATGTGCATCAAATAAAGAAGTGAACAAACACCATGGACAGAAAGGATACGGGTGGCTCTCAGGAGCCAAATTCCCATTTGCTTCACCGAAACTTGATCGAAATAACAGTTGACACTCCGTCAACGTTACAGAAGTAACCAATACCGTAGACTCCACTTTCTTCGATTCCTTCCACCTCACATACCCCCACCGGGCCCGAAATCCAATCAGTTCAGAAATGGTAATACTCGAGTATACCGGAATCAAGGGTCTCAATACCCAAAGATCCCAAAACAGACTACCGTGGTTCGTTATCTAATCGACCAGGCCCTTGCCGGCCCGACTCGAGTAACTGGGCACAGGTGTTGAGCTCAGAGGTCACAGAAAGGTCGTTGGATACAAGCTTCCAAACGACATCAGAACAGATACAGATACAGATACAGATACAGATAACAGATAACAGATTCAGATTCGCACCAAAATTTGGCATATGAACAGACAAGAGAACGAGTGTGATAAAGTACACCCTCGTCTCAATCAAAATAACCAGATAGTTCAGTAATTCATATCACAGATTGCATGTACAGAAACCGAGTTAAACAACAAGTGAGGAGGAGTGGTACACTCACCGGTTCAAGTACGGATACTTCACAAATTTTCACTTCAGATTGGCTTTAATCGCCAAGAAACCCTAAAAGAACCAAAGTAAAACAATTGAAGGCTCTACTTCCAAAATCGAGTATACAGAATGCACATGTGAGGCTCGACTACACGTCGTACGCCTTTCCATGGTAAGTACTAGTACAAAAGAATAAAAATATGACTTTCAAAAGGCAACTCAAACCTAAAGAGACTAAGCGGCATAGAAAATTGGACAGCATTTCCCCTAAATTTGTTTACTTTTCCAGCCATCATGGCTTCATTATTTTCCTCAGCCAGTCCCAAAGTCACACACAAAATAAGTTCATTGAATAGCCGTTCAGTAAGCTCCAAGTAGTACAAGTACAATTCAAGCTAGGGAAAAGTCCGGAAATGAAAGTCAAGCCCTAAGATATTCCAATGAGCACAATAAGACTCGATTACAAGTCATAAACCAATTCCAAATACCACCAAAATAGGGCTCCATAAGAATGTATAAGCACTAGAGTAAACCAGGAAAATCCGGAAATGGAATTCACTCTAACCCAAAAAAAATAGTTTTTGACATCATTTTGCGGTTTTAGCACTATTGACACTACACTTATCGGATGGAGGTGAAAGATACACCGTTTCGAAGCTAAGAGATAGGGTTACAATGTTGAAGAAGATTACTCTGCCCAGTTTCGAGTGTAACCAGGTCAAAAATTCAAGATACGAAACCAGAACCTCAAAAATATGTTCACAAACCGCATTCTGGTTCAAACATCATAAGCCAGGCTACCTAAGTCCAAATCAAGTGATTCTAAAGCCATCCGAAAGCTAAGAAACACGGCTACAATTCATAAGAAGACCTCAACAACCAATTCCGAAGTATTCCCAACCAAAATAACCAATTACAGACGCAATTATCAAATTCGGGTAGAAACAGGGCAGCAAGGGTAATTCAGTCTTTTCTCAAGCTACGTTGCTCCGATTGACCTAAAAGTTTGCAGGCATCTCTAAAATATCATTCCCTATAACTTTAATGTTTTAATCCAAGGCCAATTCGGCCTCTAACTATGAGGTACTGTACCAGGCAGAAAGTAAGAACATGAAACCCTAGCTTTCCAAACCACTTCCAAAACAGAAATTTCTTGCAATTAACCACTTTTTCCACCTTCTAGCTTCCTTCAATATCATTTTCAATCATCATACATGACCACATAATAATAATCATAGGAAAACATAAAAATCACCAATAATTATAAAACTTCACCAATTCAACCAAAATCAAGATATAATCCATAAAATTACATCTTAAACTACCACCAATCATGAATTAAACATCATTAGATGGAGGAGAGGGGTTCCTTCACCACTCACCTTAGTAACACAAGAGAGGGAGCAACTAATCACCTTGACCTTCCAAACAACTCCACTAAACACCTCACAATCACTCACTTAAGGTTTTCTATGGAACAAAAGCAAGATTAAATGGTTGAGTTGTTGGATTTGAGCACGAGTGAATCAAGAATTTGGAGAGGTTTTCTTTCTTTTGCTTAGAGAGAGAGAGCCGGACACAATAGCTAAGAATGAAGATGATTTTTGGTAATTTTTGGTTTATTTAGTCAAATGGTAAAACAAGAAATAGTAGTCAAAAGGTAAACCCAATCTCCAAGTGACACTTGTCACTTCTTTAAATGCATCTCCATCACTTTGTTTCCTCTCACACCAATCCACTTGGGTAACCTCTAATTATCTCTTAGCACCCGCTAATTTAAACCCAGTATCCGAAACTTAACCTAGTTGGCCGAATTTTTCCGAACTTTTCGCCCTAGCGGGTCCCACGTCCGATATATACTCTTAATTTCTCAAAACTACCCGATACTAGAAAACTCACCTAAAAACTATATTTACTCATAAAAATTATCTAGAAACTTTTTTGAATAAAGAAAATGCAGAAAACATGCCAGTAACCCGAATAAAACCTAGAAAATGGGGAAAAAAAAAATTTTACGGGTTCTCACGCTCTCTCCCCCTTAAGAAATTTCGTCCTCGAAATTTTCTATGAACGGAATCTATCAAATCTAAAGTAACCAGTAGCCTGTACCTTCTATGTCCTCAGAAGAAACGAGGCTCTTCATTCCAGTCCCTTCTCTAGTTGACAGTCCAGGGTCGGTCTGGGTTGGCTGCTGGGTTCCTTTCTTTTCGTGCAATAAACCCGGGCAATTAGCAACCCGATGCTCAGCGCTCCCACAGCGCAAACATCTCCTCCCCTTTCTCCAACAATCCACTTCAATATGATTGGATTTTTTACAATAACCACAGATTGTCGCACCACCCTCTCCACGAACCTTCTTAGCAAATGACCTACCTCGCTTACCCTGTTCTGGCCTTTCACTCTCAAGAGATGCGCTCCTTTTCTTTGCATGGAAGATCTTCACTTGTGGCCTTGCAACTTCTGTCCTTTGAGTTTTCTCTGGAACCCCCATAGAAGTAGTGCTTTGTGCCATTGCTAAGGCCTCCTCGGAAATCCCTTCGTATTTCCTTTTTAGCTCTAAGTTCTTGTGCAAGAGCTCAATTTTCTCTGAATACTCGTGCTTCCATCGCCCTTCCCAGTATGCGACTAGTTTCTTTTGGACTTCTATTTCGTCTCGAAGAACCGCGATTTCCTTATACATCTCAACCCAATGTGCTATCTCACAGAATTGCTGGAACTCAGATGGTAGCCTGTCGGGCAAAATAATGGGTCATAATAAAGTCTTGAATACAAGTGGCACTCTCGGTCCATGTTTTGTTCAGCTGTTGTTTCCTCACTTTCTTCTCTTGACTCTCGGTCTCGTTTTGTTCAACAGCTATGACCATGTCCGCGACTACGTCTTCCCTCCATATATATATATATAGTTTTTTTTTCCTCCCTCTTCTTTTCTTTCCAAAATGGTACTTTAATGAATGAATGCAGTAAATTGACTAAAATAACAAAATCCATCATACCAATTACACAAATAACATATCGCACATAACACGCCATATCAAAAGACGGATAAGCAAGTACACAAATACATATCAAGTTGGACAGATAACCATGTACACAAACACATATACTAACGTCAGGTGGTAGTAATATACGGGCGAACCAAAAGAAAAAGGTGAAGTCGTCCCAGTATCAGCCCGTCTGGTCTCTCACGTCACTTACTATCCAACCTAGATGTCCATTGACCTCTTGTGCTCATTCTAGTCAGACAAAGCCTGTTCATGTTTCCAAAATGAAAATTCCAAGTACTTAACGCCACCTCAACTTTAGAGTACTCGGGCACGAGAATCCGAAATAAGATAATTCACATCTCGAGCTGGCCAGTCCCAAGAGTAAACTATCTACAATCGAAATTCCTACCCAACGTACCTATCTATGATCCTCCAATACCACGGGAAGGATTAAAGGCCCATAACACTCGCAATTCATAGTTTATGCTCGAACGAGCACTTAGTCCTTAACTGTCAAATGAAATCAAATCCCACAGTCCGGCATCCAAAACTTTAGCCTAGCATACGCTACAGAGATCAGAAGCCTAAGCTCTGATACCAACTGTGACAGCCCCACCTCCCCCTAAGGCGAACCAAAGGGTTCGGCGGGCCGCCTGCCCAGCTCTCGCCAGGACTCAGTCGAGCCGTTAAAAGAAATCGAAAACGTTCAGGAAGGTAATAGCGCGCTCAAACGATTCAAAGTCGCCAAATGGCAAAATGAAAATCAACACCAAAAATGAATAGTGGTTGCCACATCACCACCCCGCCAGGAGCCCAACGAATACAGATATGGCCATATGACTCGGGAAAACATTTCCAATCCAAATAGGATACATGAATAGGGTAAATAGTTTTATACACATACGTTTGTAATTTACGGAACAAAAGAAGATAATTAGATCCAAATACATTTAGGGTTTTTCAACTATCGAGGAGCTTTACAAAATATAATAAAACTAGCTCGACTCGTGCGTCAAAACATCTTAACCCCAAAAGTGGTTCCCTGTAAGGAAAAACAAAGATAACGGGACGGGGTGAGCTTACGCTCAATGAGGTACCAAAATAATAGCAAATAAGAAACACGGAACTTCATATTCAATTAATCACATATGTGCATCAAATAAAGAAGTGAACAAACACCATAGACAGAAAGGATACAGGTGGCTCTCAGGAGCCAAATTCCCATTTGCTTCACCGAAACTTGATCGAAATAACAGTTGACACTCCGTCAATGTTACAGAAGTAACCAATACCGTAGACTCCACTTTCTTCGATTCCTTCCACCTCACATACCGCCACCGGGCCCGAAATCCAATCAGTTCAGAAATGGTAATACTCGAGTATACCGGAATCAAGGGTCTCAATACCCAAAGATCCCAAAACAGACTACCGTGGTTCGTTATCTAATCAACCAGGCCCTTGCCGGCCCGACTCGAGTAACTGGCCACAGGTGTTGAGCTCAGAGGTCACAGAAAGGTCGTTGGATACAAGCTTCCAAACGACATCAGAACAGATACAGATACAGATAACAGATAACAGATTCAAATTCGCACCAAAATTTGGCATATGAACAGACAAGAGAACGAGTGTGATAAAGTACACCTCATCTCAATCAAAATAACCAGATAGTTCAGTAATTCATATCACAGATTGCATGTACAGAAACCGAGTTAAACAACAAGTGAGGGGGAGTGGTACACTCACCGGTTCAAGTACGGATACTTCACAAATTTTTACTTCAGATTGGCTTTAATCGCCAAGAAACTGTGACGCCCCGAAAGAATAAGAGTGAGAACCCGGAAATTTTCTAATTTTCTAGGGTTTATTTTTTTTAAATCGCCCGCCTTTTCTACATTTTCTTTATTAGAAAAATTCCCCAGATAAAGTTTATGAGCAAAGATAGTTTTAAAATGATTTTTCTAGTATCGGTAAGTTTTTGAGAAATTAAGAGCGTATTTTGAACGTGGGACCCGCAAGTGCGGTAAATGCATTATAATTTTGACAACTTGTTGGAATTTTGTATTAAGTGATATTATTTTACAATGTGTTAAGATATTTGTATTGGAGAGACAAAAAGATAAGATTAAAACCCTAAAGGACCATTTGTCACAAAACCATTGGACCTTGACTTTTGACCAAGACTTTTCTAACTTTACTAAAACCAATTTGGACCCAATTTCTCTCCATTTTAGCTTGTCTTGGACGAAATTTTGAGAGAAAAAGAGAGAGAAAATCCATCATCTTGCACTTCAATTTCTTGTCCAAATCTTGAGTTCCAACCGATTAAATTGCAAATCACTCCATAAAACTTGCTAGCTAAGGAAGATTGAAGCTCTTGGTGGAGTTGTTTTGGAAGAAAAATCCCCAAGTCATCACCTTTCTTGATATTTGAAGGTATCATGTCTAGCCATCCTTTCTTTGTTCTTGATTATGTTAAATTAGAGACTTGTGATGGCTAAAGAGATGGTTTGATGGATTATATTTTGAGTTGTGGTTGGATGGATGAACTTTTATTATTTTTGGGGATTTTTCTGTTTTAATATGAGTATGATTATGTGGTTATGTATGATGATTGGAAATTATATTTAAGGACTCTATGAGGTGGAAAAAGTGGTAAATTGCAAACAATTTCTGTTTCGGAAGAAATTTCAGAAAATTAGGTTTTGTGAAGGAACATTCTGCCCGAATTTTTTGGTCCTATATAGAGGCCGAATTGGCCTTGGTGTAAAACATGAAAGTTGTAGGTATTGATGTTTTAAGGGTTCCTGTAAAATTTCAGGTCAATTGGAGTAGTGTAGAATGAGATAAGCCGAAATTACTATTGCTGTTCTGGGTTCATCAGGATGTTAGAACTGCGTCTGAAATGGGTTGTTTTGACTGGCATTGCTTTGGATTTGATTGTTGAGGTCTTCTTATGAAATGTAACTTGATGCCCTAGCTACCATATGCCTTTGGAATTTCTGCATTTGGACCTGTTTAGACTGAGTTGTACTGATTACAGCATAGTGTAATTTGTAAACCTGCAATTACGGTTCTGGTTTGGTATTTGGCATATATGACTTAGTTGTGCTGGGATTTGGACTGAGTGACCTTCTACATTGTTGTAGCCCTGGTTCTTAGCTTCGAAATGGTGGGTCTTGTACCTTCATCCGACCATCGTAGTGCCTTTGGCACCATTACCGCAAAATGACGTCAAAACTGTTTTTCTGGTTTTGAGCTTAACTTTCATTTCCGGACTTTTCCCTAGCTTGACTTGTACTAGTACTACTTGGAGCTTGCTGAATGGCTATTGGATGAACTTGTTGTTGTGTGTGTACCTTTGGGACTGATTTGAGGAAGTAATGAAGCCATGATGGCTGGAAAAGTTAACAAATTCAGGGGAAGTGCTGTCCGAACTTTGAAGGGATTTGTTTGCATTGAGTTTGTGATCTAAGACTTGGATTTGAGCAAGGCAATGTTATATGCTGGATGATTTCTGAGCCGTGGAGGTGAGTGACCCCAAACTATTGTTAAAGTTTCTTATGAAATGTTTCTTGCATTATTTACTCGACTGCATATCATGCGTGCTTGCATGTGAGTTCATGACATGTTTTGGCTTGAAATGAGTACTTGGGGAGTCTTGTGCTGAACACCAACGTCTCCTCCGTTTGTTTATGTTCATGTTCATCTGGAGCTCAAAAAGGGGCTCCCTCTTAATGTTAATGTTAAATGATCTATTTGAGCGTTGGGTGTTCAAGTACTATGATTTCACTGGCTCACGAGAGCACTAAACGAACATTTGATCTATGAATCATGACATCATCGAAATGATCGAAATGCAACATTGTGAAATATATTTGATTTCTGATTTTACTGGTTACTCGCTGAGCTTCTAGCTCACCCCAAAAATGTTTTATTCCCCTCCACAGGGCTCAAAGCGAAGGAAGGTCTTGTTGTGCTTATTCACATGTCTGGATGGCCTATGTTTTGTACAGTTTGGATTTGGAAATCATTTTATGTATAGTTGAGAATTATTTCCGCTTCGCTTTTGACATGTAATTATTGGAGAATTTGATGTAATATTTGAGTTTCATCTTGTAATCTGTTTGAGGAATGTAGTGAACGACTGAGTCCCGGCGAGAGCTGGGCAGGCGACCCGCCGAACCCTCTGGTTCGCCTTAGGGGGAGGTGCGGCCGTCACAGAAACCCTAAAAGAACCAAAGTAAAACAATTGAAGGTTCTACTTCCAAAATTGAATATACAGAATGCACATGTGAGGCTCGACTACACGTCGTACGCCTTTCCATGGTAAGTACTAGTACAAAAGAATAAAATATGACTTTCAAAAGGCAACTCAAACCTAAAGAGACTAAGCGGCCTAGAAAATTGGACAGCATTTCCCCTAAATTTGTTTACTTTTCCAGCCGTCATGGCTTCATTATTTTCCTCAGCCAGTCCCAAAGTCACACACAAAATAAGTTCATTGAATAGCCGTTCAGTAAGCTCCAAGTAGTACAAGTACAATTCAAGCTAGGGAAAAGTCCGGAAATGAAAGTCAAGCCCTAAGATATTCAAATGAGCACAATAAGACTCGATTACAAGTCATAAACCAATTTCAAATACCACCAAAATAGGGCTCCATAAGAATGTATAAGCACTAGAGTAAACCAGCAAAATCCGGAAATGGAATTAACTCTAACCCAAAAAAATAGTTTTTGACATCATTTTGCGGTTTTGGCACTATTGACACTACACTTATCGGATGGAGGTGCAAGATACACTGTTTCGAAGTTAAGAGATAGGGTTACAATGTTGAAGAAGATTACTCTGCCCAGTTTCGAGTGTAACCAGGTCAAAAATTCAAGATACGAAACCAGAACCGCAAAAATAGGTTCACAAACCGCATTCTGGTTCAAACATCATAAGCCAGGCTACCTAAGTCCAAATCAAGTGATTCCAAAGCCATCTGAAAGATAAGAAATATGGCTACAATTTATCAGAAGACCTAAACAACCAATTCCGAAGTATTCCCAACCAAAATAACCAATTACAGACACAATTATCAAATTCGGGTAGAAACAGGGAAGCAGGGGTAATTCAGTCTTTTCTCAAGCTACGTTGCTCCGATTGAGCTAAAATTTTGTAGGCATCTCTAACATATCATTCCCTACAACTTTTATGTTTTAACCCAAGGCCAATTCAGCCTCTAACTATGAGTTACTGTACCAGGCAGAATGTAAGAACATGAAACCCTAGCTTTCCAAACCACTTCCAAAACAGAAATTTCTTGCAATTAACCACTTTTTCCACCTTCTAGCTTCCTTCAATATCATTTCCAATCATCATACATGACCACATAATAATAATCATAGGAAAACAGAAAAATCACCAATAATTATATAACTTCACCAATTCAACCAAAATCAAGATATAATCCATAAAATTACATCTTAAACTACCACCAATCATGAATTAAACATCATTAGATGGAGGAGAGGGGTTCCTTCACCACTCACCTTAGTAACACAAGAGAGGGAGCAACTAATCACCTTGACCTTCCAAACAACTCCACTAAACACCTCACAATCACTCACTTAAGGTTTTCTATGGAACAAAAGCAAGATTAAATGGTTGAGTTGTTGGATTTGAGCAAGAGTGAATCAAGAATTTGGAGAGGTTTTCTTTCTTTTGCTTAGAGAGAGAGAGCCGGCCACAATAGCTAAGAATGAAGATGATTTTTGGTAATTTTTGGTTTATTTAGTCAAATGGTAAAACAAGAAATAGTAGTCAAAAGGTAAACCCAATCTCCAAGTGACACTTGTCACTTCTTTAAATGCATCTCTATCACTTTGTTTCCTCTCACACCAATCCACTTGGGTAACCTCTAATTATCTCTTAGCACCCGCTAATTTAAACCCAATATCCGAAACTTAACCTAGTTGGCCGAATTTTTCCGAACTTTTCGCCCTAGCGGGTCCCACGTCCGATATATACTCTTAATTTCTCAAAACCTACCCGATACTAGAAAACTCACCTAAAAACTATATTTACTCATAAAATTATCTAGAATCTTTTTGAATAAAGAAAATGCAGAAAACATGCCAGTAACCCGAATAAAACCTAGAAAATGGGGAAAACAAATTTTATGGGTTCTCACAGAAACCAAGTGAGTAGTCTAGGCTACTTAATCCGGAATGCAATGAGGTCCATACCATGGTAAAAGTTGATGAGAAAATAAGTTTAATAAGTGCATGAAAGTTCGGCAAAAGAAAAGTTTCATTCAAGCTTAAGAGTTTCTTCTCAGGTTGAACAGTCTTGCCCTGGCAGTCTTAGGAAAACGGTCATAACTCACTATAGAAAAGTCAGAATTAAGTGCCGTCAGTGCCGTTGGAAACTAGATTCACAAGGTTATATTTGTGTAGAAGAAACTATTTCCAAAATCCAAACGTAAGGGGTTCAAAATTAAGCAACTAAAAGAATTTTCTGGACAGTCACGTATGAACAGTAACAACCGGGCAGCCAACTTTCAAGACTCGCCACGAATCGTTCGGGACGAACCAGAAAATGAGCTTGGTACCATTTTAAAGCTCTAAGAGTCTACTTTCAAATGCCACTAACGGCACTCAATTCTGATCATTGAGTAAAACGTTATGACCTTCACAAGATCACTGGTCGGAAAATTCCTGGACCTAGTCCAGTTTTGCCTCTTTGCTCATAACTCAAGATTTATCCAACCAAAATGGCTAATTTTTTTGTAGATAACCTCCACACACATAACCCAACATATATCCCTCACACTTGTAGGCAAATTAAGCACGAAATTATCAAAGCAAAACAGGGCAGCAAGCCCTTGAAATTTTCGGACAGCACCTCCCCAACTTTTCTAACTTTCAACCTTTCATGATGTGTACTCCAATCACATAACAAGTATTAGGTCTACTAAAAAGGGGTTCAAAACATGTTAATACCTCATACACACACATGAACAAGGGCTAGGCATTTCATCAAACACTTGGTGCGCATACTAAGAAGCTTAACTACTACTTCTTTAATTCAAGAGATCAGCCTCAATCTCAACCAAACAACTTGTATTTTGCCATTAACACTTCAAGTGCATGATCTATCATCATAAAACCAAGATTTAAAGAACATATACCTCTCTTGTAGTGAGCTTGAACCACCAAATCAATCCACCAAAGTGAAGCTTCAAGCTTGAATCAAGCACTTAGGGTTGGAGGAAAGTTTCACCCTAACTCAAGATCTTTCTCTTTGATTTTTCTTTCAAGATTTACTAGGGTTAAGAGCAAGGTAAAAATGGAGTTTCTCCCTTCTTCTCTAAGCTTCAAGAAAGTTGGCTATGAGGGAGAAAAAAAAAAGGCTAAAGCAAGCTTAAATAATCTTCTAACTTATCGTCAAACAAAATCCATGGCTAGGGTTTTGCCACTTGGCTCCATCTTGGTCCAATCCTTTATTAATCTTTGACTAATGGTATATTAACCTTTCCAATTGTACCAATATTTGTTTAACACACCTAATCTCTCACATAAAGTCTCTACCACTAATAAAAGAACATTTGGACAAATGCAAGTGGTGCATTAATTAAAATCAACTCAAGAAAAATGTTTTACTTTCAAGTAAAATGAAATGAAATGTAATGCATGGAAATTATTATAATACATAGGAAATATATTGTAAGGGCATATATTAAATGGTCTAGATCTTATAATAAGGTATGTAAATAAGAAAATTGTGTTTTAAAGTGAGGGTCAATACAAGGGATTTGTTGTAACACATTGCAAAATATAATGCTAGGGCATATAAGAGGTGGTTTAAATCTTGGTGCAAGGCATGTAGTTTGGGAAATTGTATTTTAAAAATGAGGGTTCTCACACTCTCTCCCCCTTAAAGAATTTCGCCCTCGAAATTCTCAGCTTGATTACTGAGTAGTTCAAAATATTTTCGATGAATATCCTTTTTAACTCTCTCGAGTCCTGTGAGCACATGCTTTAGTAAAAGACCAGCAATACAAAGCCATATTATGTAGGAATTGAGGCTCCAAATCTTTATTTAAAACATGTATTAATTTTCAAGTTTCATACTCGTATAACCTATCAAAATATAATACTAGCTTGTTCCAATTGAGGAATAATCCTCATGTCCTTACTAATCAATGTTGCAAAAGTCATTTAGAGCAGAAAAGTATCACTTATAGCCAAACGTTTGGAGAAAGTAGAAAAGACGTTCAAAATGCAAAGTTGTAAACTGTCTGACCTAAAATGATTTGAAGAACTCATTTTCCTTTTATTTAAGCCTCAATCCACTCATAAACCAACCTCAAAATAGTTTACCAACTCCAATCCTAAAGTTGGAAATGTAAGTAGGAATAATCCTAGGAAAATAGAAATTTTCTACTTTTGCATGATCTCATTTGAAAATCATATCTCGAGATTCTTATGTCCAAAATTTATAAACTTTATACCGTCGGAATATAGATTCAAATTGTTACAACTTTCTAGAAGGTACCATTGTAAGATCCAATCCACAAGTCAGTCAAATTCCAACCTAAAGTTGCTGCTTCACCCAGTAACAGACAGAACAGGTATACACTTTCAGTCAACTTTGAAAAATCGTAGATATTCATGGGAATTGAGAACAATACTGATACTCTGAACCTAGTTTCAAACATAATAAATGAAACTCAATTTTGACTTTTCTACATCAAGATATAACAAATTTCGTAAAACTTTCCAAGGTTCCCTGCGGATAAATTTTCAGCGGCACATCCTTTGTGTTTACTAACTTTTTCCAGCCCATTCAAGGCTTCATTCTTCCCATGAAATAGCTTCAACTCAAGCATATAAATATCAAGCCAACAACTCACTACATCAAGCATATAACTGTCACCTATTCAAGTTAGAAAATGAAACCCTAAGCTGAAATTTCTAATCACAAGCTGGAAGTTTCTTTAGGCAAGTCAAACTAGCATATAAAAGCTAAATATTTCACATAGCAAAGCTACCAAACCATGGCCAACACTTAAGTATCATGTGTGGACAGAAAAGTACCATAAAACTGAAAATTTCACAACACAACTTCAAACCATGATATTTTCTCATAAAACAACCGAAATTGAAACCCTAAACCACCAGTTTGCATATATTTAAAGTAGAGGAAATTTTATTGCCAAAGTTACCCTATAACCTCAAGAAAGATGAAAACTTAGAGCTTCTTCCACCAAAATCTGTGAGAACCCGTAATTTTCGTAATTGCTAGGTTTTATTTTCTTTTAATTGCATGCTTTTCCACCTTTTATTTATTCAAAAAATTGTGAAAATAAGTTTTATGAGTAAATATAATTCTTAGATGATTTTTCTAGTATCGGTTAGGTTTTGAGAAATTAAGAGCGTATATCGGATGTGGGACCCGCTAGTGCGGAAAGTTCGGAAAAATTCGGCCAATTAGGTTAAATTTCGGATACTGGGTTTAAATTATCGGGTACTAAGAGATAATTAGAAGTTACCAAGTGGATTGATGTGAGAGGGAACAAAGAGATATGGATGCATTAACTAGGGTGACAAGTGTCACCATATGATTAGTTTTCACTTTTTGAACACTATTCACCCTTTTACCATTTGGTTAAAATAACTCAAAAATTGACCAAAAATCACTCAAAAATTAGCTCCTTGAAGCCGGCCCTCTCCAAGAAAGAAAGAAAGAAAACTCTCCAAGTTCTTGCTTCCATTTAGCTCAAATCCATCAAAACAACCACTTAAACTTGCTTTTGTTCCATAAAACCTCTTCACTTAGTGTTGGTGAGGTGATTGGTGAAGTTGTTTGGAAAGCTAAGGTGACTAGTTGCTCTCTCTCTTGTGTTGCTAAGGTGAGTTGTGAAGGAACCCCTCTCCTCCATCTAATGATGTTTAATTCATGATTGGTGGTAGTTTAAGATGTAATTTTATGGATTATATCTTGATATTGGTTTAATTGGTGAAGTTTTATAATTATTGGTGATTTTTCTGTTTTCATATGATTATTATTATGTGGTCATGTATGATGATTGGAAATGATATTTAAGGAAGCTAGAAGGTGGAAAAAGTGGTTAATTGCAGGAAATTTCTGTTTTGGAAGGAAAATTGGAAAACTAGGGTTTCATGTCCTACATTCTGCCCGGCACAGTACCTCATAGTTAGAGGCCGAATTGGCCTTGGTTTAAAACATAAAAGTTGTAGGGAATGATATTTCAGATATACCTACAAAATTTCAGGTCAATCGAACCAACGTAGCTTGTGAAAAGACTGAAATATCCCTGCTGCCCTGGTTCTACCCTAATTTGATAATTGCGTCTGTAATTGGTTATTTTGGTTGGGAATACTTTGGAATTGGTTGTTAAGATCTTCTGATGAATTGTATCCATGTATCTTAAGTTTCGGATGGCTTTGGAATCACTTCATTCGGACTTAGGTAGCCTGACTTATGATGTTTGAACCAGAATGCGGTTTGTGAACCTATTTTTGCGGTTCTGGTTTCGTATCTTGCATTTTTGACCTGTTTACACTCGAAACTGGGCAGAGTAGTCTTCTTCAACATTGTATCCCTATGTCTTAGCTTCGAAACGGTGTATCTTGCACCTCCATTCGATAAGTGTAGTGTCAATGGTGCCAAAACCGCAAAATGATGTCAAAAACTATTTTTTTTTGGGTTAGACCTTATTCCATTTCCGGATTTTCCTGGTTTACTCTAGTGTTTATACATTCTAGTGGAACCTTATTTTAGTGGTATTTGGCATTGGTTTATGACTTGTAATCGAGTCTTATTGTGCTTATTTGAATATTTTAAGGCTTGACTTTCATTTCCGGACTTTTCCCTAGCTTGAATTGTACTTGTACTATTTGGAACTTACTGAACGGCTATTGAATGAACTTATTTTGTGTGTGACTTTGGGACTGGCTGAGGAAAATAATGAAGCCATGACGGCTGGAAAAGTAAACAAATTTAGGGGAAATGCTGTCCAATTTTCTAGGCCGCTTAGTCTCTTTAGGTTTGAGTTGCCTTTTGAAAGTCATATTTTATTCTTTTGTACTAGTACTTACCATGGAAAGGAGTACGACGTGTAGTCGAGCCTCACATGTGCATGCTGTATACTCGATTTTGGAAGTAGAACCTTCAATTGTTTTACTTTGGTTCTTTTAGGGTTTCTTGGCGATTAAAGCCAATCTGAAGTGAAAATTTGTTAAGTATCCGTACTTGAACCTGTGAGTGTACCACTCCCCTCACTTGTGTTTAACTCGATTTCTGTACATGAAATCTGTGATATGAATTACTGAACTATCTGTTTATTTTGATTGAGACGAGGGTGTACTTTATCATACTCGTTCTCTTGTCTGTTCATATGCCAAATTTTGGTACGAATCTGAATCTGTTATCTGTTCTGATGTCGTTTGGAAGCTGGTATCCAACGACCTTTCTGTGACCTCTGAGCTCAACACCTGTGGCTAGTTACTCGAGTCGGGCCGGCAAGGGTTTGATCGATTAGATAACGAACCACGGTAGTCTGTTTTGGGATCTTTGGGTATTGAGACCCTTGATTCCGGTATACTCGAGTATTACCATTTCTGAACTGATTGGATTTCGGGCCCGGTAAGGGTATATGAGGTGGAAGGAATCGGAGAAAGTGGAGTCTACTGTGACAGCCCCAGCTTCCCCTAAGGCGAACCAAAGGGGTTAGCGGACTGCCTGCCCAGCTCTCGCCAGGACTAACGGTTCAGTTTAGAGCGATCTGATACGTTCCGGAACTTACAAACGCGCGTAAACAGGTCAAAATCACAAAATTTAAAAAAAATGAAAACCGGAGTTGGCCATGAATAGTAACCGACACGTCAAAACTCAACCAAACATCAAGCAAATATTTACATGTTGAAATTAAGCATATACAATCCAAAGTGGCATACAAAAGTTATTCAAAAGTTGATACATATACGGTTTGCCAAATCAAAAGAGAAACGGACCCAAAAGTACATTTAGGGTTTCAATCAATGAGCTACACAAAAGATATGTCCATCTAGCTCAATTCGGCAACCACTATCAAATCCAGTCCAAAAGGATTTATTTTCCTATAAGGAAAACAAAAGGAACAGAAAGGGGTGAGCTTGCGCTCAATGAGGTACCAGACATATAGCAGTAAAATCATGGCATTTCACATTTAACAAATCAAGTACACATGCCAGATGTAAAGTAAAGGAACCAATGATTCAAATAGGAAGGATACAGGTGGCTCTCAGGAGCCAAATTCCCATTTGCGTCACCGAAGCTTGATCGAAATAATAGTTGACACTCCGTCAATGCTAAGTAACCAATACCGTAGACTCCACTTTCTTCGATTCCTTCCACCTCACATACCCCTACCGGGCCCGAAATCCAATCAGATCAGAAATGGTAATACTCGAGTATACCAGAATCAAGGGTCTCAATACCCAAAGATTCCAAAACAGACTACCGTAGTTCATTATCTAATCGACCAGGCCCTTGCCGGCCCGACTCGAGTAACTAGCCACAGGTGTTGAGCTCAGAGGTCACAGAAAGGTCGTTGGATACAAGCTTCCAAACGACGTCAGAACAGATACAGATACAGATACAGATACAGATAACATATTCAGATTCGCACCAAAAATTGGCATATGAACAGACAAGAGAATGAGTGTGATAAAGTACACCCTCGTCTCAAACAAAATAAACAGTTAGTTCAGTCGTTCATATCACAGATTGCATGTACAGAAACCGAGTTAAACAACAAGTGAGGGGAGTGGTACACTCACCGGTTCAAGTACAGATACTTCTAAAGTTTTCACTTCAGATTGGCTTTAATCGCCAAGAAACCCTAAAATAAGCAAAGTAAACCAATTGAAGGTTTCACATCCAAAATCGAGTAAACGGAATGCACAAGTGAGGCTCGACTACACGTCGTAAGCCTTTCCATGGTAAGTACTGGTACAAAAGAATAAAATATGACTTTCAAAAGGCCACTCAAACCTAAAGAGACTAAGCGGCCTAGAAAATTGGACAGCATTTCCCCTAAATTTGCTTACTTTTCCAGCCGTCATGGCTTCATTAGTTTCCTCAGCCAGTCCCAAAGTCATACGAAATATAAATTCATCACAACAGCCATTCAATAGGCTCAAAGTCATTCAAGTACAAAATTTAGCTAGGAAAATGACCGGAAATGGAAGTCAAGCCCTAAAAGATTCAAATAAGCACAATAAGACTCGATTATAGGTCATAAACCAATGCCAAATACTACCAAAATAAGGTTCCATAAGCATACATAAGCATAAGAGGAAACCAGAAAAATCCGGAAATGGAGTTAAGTGTTAACCCAAAAAAAACAGTTTTTGACATAATTTTACGGTTTTGGTACCAAAGGCATTACGATTATCGGATGAAGGTGAAAGATACACATTTTCGAAGCTAATAGATAGGGCTACAATGTTGAAGAAGGTAACTCTGTCCAGTTTCGAGTGTAACCAGGTCAAAAATGCAATATACTACACCAGAACCGCAAAAACAGATTCACAAATCGCATTCTGGTGCAAACATCATAAATCAGGCTACCTAAGTCCAAATCCAGTAATTCTAAATCCATCCGAAAGCTAAGATACAAGGATATATTTCATCAGAAGACCTCAACAACCAATTCTGAAGCATTCCCAACCAAATTAACCAATTACAGACACAACTATCAAATTCAGGTAAAACCAGGGCAGCAAGGGTAATTCCGTCTTCTCTCAAGCTACGTTGCTCTGATTGACCTAAAATTTTGTAGACGTCTCTAAAATATCATTCCCTACAACTGTCATGTTTTAACTCAAGTCCAATTCAGCCTCTAACTATGAGCTACAGTGCCGGGCAGAATGAAGAACAATGAAACCCTAACTTTCCAATTTTCTTTCCAAAACAGAAATTGCTTGCAATTAACCACTTTTTCCACCTTCTAGCTTCCTTAAATATCATTTCCAATCATCATACATGACCACATAATCATGTTCATATGAAAACAGAAAAATCACCAATAATTATAAAACTTCACCAATTCAACCAAAAATCAAGATATAATCCATAAAATTGCATCTTATACCACCACCAATCATGAATCAAACATCATTAGAGGGAGGAGAGGGGTCCTTCACTACTCACCTTAGTAATACGAGAGAGAGAGCAATTAATCACCTTAGCCTTCCAAACAACTCCACTAAACACCTCACAATCACTCACTTAAGGTTTTCTATGGAACAAAAACAAGAATAGATGGTTGAGTTAGTGGATTTGAGCAAGAGGGAATCAAGAAGTTGAAGAGGTTTTCTTTCTTTCTTCCTTGAGGTTGGCCGGCCACAAGAGCTTGGAAATGAAGCAAATTTTGGTAAGTTTTTAGTTTATTTAGTCAAATGGTAAAACATGGAATAGTAGTCAAAAGGTCAACCCAATAGCCAAGTGACACTTGTCACTTTATTTAATGCATCTCTATATTTTTGTTTCCTCTCACACCAATCCAAATAGCAACCTCTAATTATCTCTTAACACCCGATAAATTAAATCCAGTATCCAAAACTTAACCTAACTGGCCGAATTTTTCCGAACTTTTCACACTAACGGGTCCCACATCCGGTATACGCTCTTAATTTCTCAAAAACTAACCGATACTAGAACAATCATTTTAAAACAATATTTACTCATAAAATTTATTTTAAAAATTTTTGAATAAAGAAAATGTGGAAAAACGTGCAATTAAAAGAAAATAAAACCTAGAAATTAAGAAAATTACGGGTCCTCACATCTACCGTATTGGTTACTTCTTTAACGTTGACGGAGTGTCAACTATTATTTCGATCAAGTTTCGGTGAAGCAAATGGGAATTTGGCTCCTGAGCGCCACCCGTATCCTTTTTGTCTCTGGTGTTTGTTCACTTCTTTATTTGATGCACATATGTGATTAATTGATTATGAAGTTCCACGTTTCTTACTTGCTATTATTTTGGTACCTCATTGAGCGTAAGCTCACCCCCCTTCCTGTCATCTTTGTTTTCCTTACAGGGAACCACTTTTGGGGCTAAGATGTTTGAAGCACGAGTCGAGCTAGTTTTAATATATTTTTGTAAAGCTCCTCGATAGTTGGAAAACCCTAAATGTATTTTGATCTAATTATCTCCTTTTGTTCCGTAAATTACAAACATATGTGTATAAAACTATTTACCCTGTTCATGTATCCTATTTGGATTGCAAATGTTTTCCCGAGTCATATGGCCATATTTGTATTCGTTTGGCTCCTGGTTGGGTGGTGATGTGGCAACCACTATTCATTGTGGTTTTGATTTTCGTTTTGCCATTTGACGACTTTGAATCGTTTGAGCGTGCTATTACCTCCCTGAACGTTTTCGATTTCATTCATCTGCTCCATAGTCCTGGCGAGAGTTGGGCAGGCGGTCCGCTGAACCCTTTGGTTCGCCTTAGGGTGAGGTGGGGCTGTCACAAAATCACCCCACCAACACCTTAAAATCTACCTTAGTTATCATTTCTATAGAGTAGTTTGCAAATTAGTTGGTTGAAACTCAAGATTCAAGTACAAATTTGAGGTTAGAGTTGAGGGTCTCTCTTTGGTTTTTTTTTTCTTCTCCATTTGTTCGGCCAAGCAAGAGGAAAATGAAAATAATTTGGTCAACTTTTGATTTAGTCAAGGTGAAGAATGTGACACAAACTTTAATCTCGATAAAAGAAGAGTTAAAACTTGGCTACTATTCTTGCTAGCTCTCAAACCCATACACTATACGTTAAATAGTTTATTCCTTTGGAACAACAAACGAAAATCTTCACTTAACTTAAAGACTAAATTATAGCAATAGACTCATGGGCAAGGATCCAATACTGCCCAACCACTCACTAATGGCTAACTTGATAAGGGATGTCTTGAGATGCTATTCGACTAGGCAGATGCACTAATTCAAACATATTACGTACCCCTTCTGGAATCCTTTCATATTTCTTTTTCAATTCTATGTTCTGGTGCCGTAGTTCAATTTTCTCCAAGTATTCTTGTTTCCTTCGTCCTTCCCAGTGCTCAGTTACTCTCTTTCGGAACTCTACTTCCTTTCAAATAATCTCTATTTTCTTTTGCAGATCAATCACATTTGTCACCTTGCCGATTTACTTAACTCAAGATAGCTTGCCAGGCAACTCTAATTACGACTGGCTTCATGGAAGCTCTAGTCATATAACTTTTAAGTTCGTTCATTTCCAGTCCAACCATGAGGAATTAAACTTAGCTATTCTCAAATGAGATAGACGGGAAAGTAGAACACAAGTGGGACAATACTTCAAAATACTGTGTCACTTATTCCTATTATGGAGTCTTAACACAAGGAGTACCATTGCCACTTATATACATAACGAATCCCTAAAGCGTACTTTGTATGTCGAAAGTTCCACATCCTATCTCAAGCCCTTGCATATAATTATAGAACCCAATTCCTTTTTCAAATCCCTATGCATAATTCCAAAACTCACAATCTCGCCACGATAATAATCTAGTCAAGTCGGGCCTGACTTTTATTCCGTTCCTTACAATAACTCTGAAAGGAAACTTTCATTAATGCGAAATTCCTTGCATGTATCTGAATTAATTGACTGAGGAAGATTCTTGCTCATTCATATCTATGAAACATAAGTGATCCACCGGACAGAACTTGTCCTTTTTCCTCTTTTCTTTTCTTTTCAAAATTGACCAATCTCCTTCCCCAATATGGGGTGCGATCATATGTGCACTCGAAAAGAACCACCAATTTTTAGCTCAAATGAGGATGCAAGGGATGATCAGTGTTTAGGTTGTAGAAACGACGGCCAAAGTATCATTCTTACACCTCATGACAACCAAAGTAACGAAATGGTCATTGAAAATCCATTCCCCTTTTTGATATTTGAAAATTTTCCAATATAGGGTAGTGATCTGTGAGAACCCGTAAATTGCATTTTCTAGGTTTTTGCATTTTTCATGACTTGTTTTCTGCACTTTCTGTATCCGGAACATTTTCTAGATAATTTTTATGAGTAAATATAGTTTTTAGATGATTTTTCTAGTATCGAATAGATTTTGAGAAATTAAGAGCGTATACCGGACGTGAGACCCACTAGTGTGAGAAGTTCGGAAAAATTCGGCCAATTAGGTTAAGTTTCGGATACTGGTTGAAATTTATCGGGTGTTAAGAGATAAGTAGAGGTTGAGATGTGATTGATGTGAGAGGGACTTAAAGGATAGAGATGTTTTAAAGGAAGTGACAAGTGTCACATTAAGAGTGGTTGTAACTTATGACAACTATTCACCTTTTTGACTTATTTGACCAATTGATTAAATATCTCAAAAATTACCACAAAAATCACCATTTCTTACCTCCATTGTGGCCGGCCACCTTGAGCAAGGAAGAAAGAAAAACTCTTCAAAGTTTGGCATCCATCGAGTGCAAATCATCCAAAGCAATCACTTAGACTTGTTTCTACTCCATAAAATCTCTTCTTTAGGTGTTAGTAAGTGGTTTGGTGAAGTGTTTTGGGAAGCTAAGGTGACAAACAACTCTTCCTCTCTTGTTTACTAGGTGAGTGGTGATTGAACTTTCTCCTTCACTTAATGAAGCTTAATTAGTGCCTAGTGGTAGTTAAAGTGATGAATTTTGTGGTTTACTTCTTGGTTTTGGATGAATTGATGAAGTTTCAATTTATTGATGATTTTTCTGGTTTAATATGAATGTGATGTTGTGGCTATCCTTGATGATGGGAACTGATGTTTAATGACTCTAGGAGGTGGAAAAAGTGGAAGATTGCAATTAATTTCTGTTTTGGAAGAAATCTGGAAAATTAGGGTTCTTGGTTCTTCATTCTGTCCGAAATTTTTGGTCCTAGATAGAGGCCGAATTGGCCTTACCTCAAAACATGAAAGTTGTAGGGAATGACATTTTAGAGGTGCCTACAAAATTTCAGGTCAATCAGAGTAGTGTAGAGTGAGAAAAGTCGAAATTACTATTGCTGTTCTGGTTTACCCGAAATTGGGATTTGCGACTGTAATTGGTTGTTTTGGCTGGAATTACTTCCGAATTGGTTGTTGAGGCCTTCTGATGAAATTTATCCCTGTTTCTTATCTTTCAACTGGTTTTGGAATTTCTGGATTTGGAATGTAGAGCCTGAGTTATGATGTTTCCGCTAGAATGCGTTTTGGTGAATCTGTTTTACGTTGTTGATGAAGTATCTTACATTTTTGACCTGTTTGCACTCAAAACTGGGCTGAGTGACCTTTTGTGATGTTGTAGCCCTATCTTTTAGCTTCGAAATGGTGGGTCTTTCACCCTCATCCGATAATCGTGGTGCATTTGGTGCTATTACCGCAAAGTAAAGTCAAAACCTATTTTTTTCAGGGCCAAAGTTAATTGCATGTCCGAAATTTCTGGTTTTCTTTAATGTTTGTATATGTTTATGGAACCCTATTGGGGTCATACTTGGCATTGGTTTATGACTCGTTATCGAGTCTCCTTGTACTTGTTTGCATGTTTTAGGGCTTGCTTTCATTCCGGTCATTTCCTAGCTAACTTTTGTACTTGTACTACTTTGAGCCTCGTGAACGGCTTTTGGGAAATGAGATGACTTTTGTGTGAGATGTTGGGACTGATTTGAGGAAATAATGAAGCCTTAATGGCTAGAAAAGTAAGAAATTTAGGGGAAGTGCTGCCCGATTTTCTAGGCCGTTTGGTTCTTTTAAGTTGGATTTGCCTTTTGGTAGAAATGAAAGGGCTTTTGGGTTGTTGAACCTAGGTCTTCATGTTATCTTTTTATTCCCAAAAATCATGTTTTGTACCCTTGCATTTGTAATTATTTGGCGAGGCATACGACTGGTAGTCGAGCCTCATGTGCATTTTGTTTACTCGATTATGGATGTGAAACCTTCAATTGGTTTATTTTGATTATTTTAGGGTTTCTTGGCGATTAAGGCCAATCTGAAGTAAAAACTTTTGAACTTGAATCGGTGACTGTATCACTCCCCTCCATTGTTGTTTAACTTGATTTCTGCTCTGCAATCTGTTTATTTGTTCGAGACGAGGGTGTACTTTATCACACTCGTTCTCTTGTCTGTTCATATGCCAATTTACTATGCAAAATTTGAATCTGTTATCTGTGTCTGCATCTGTTCGGATTTCTATGACCTATGAGCTCAATCCTGTGGCTAAGTTATTCGAGTTGGGCCGGCAAGGGCCTGGACGATTAGATAACGAACCACGGTAGTCTGTTCAGGGATTTTGGGTATTGAGACCCTTGATTCCGGGTATACTCGAGTATTACCATTTATGTTCGAATACGGTGAGCGGGCCCGGTAAAGGGGTGTTTGGTGGACGGAATTCGGTACGAAGTGAGGTCTACGGACGCGTTGGTTCTATATACGTTGATGGAGAGTCAACCGGTTTGGATCAAGTATTGCGCTGGAAATTTGGCTCCTGAGAGCCACCTGTATCCTTCTGATTTGAATCATTAGTTACTTTACTTTACATCTGGCATGTGTATCTGATTTGTTAAATGTGAAATGCCATGATTTTCTGCTATATGTTTGGTACCTCATTGAGCGCAAGCTCACCCCTTTCTGTTCCTTTTTGTTTTCCTTACAGGAAAATAAATACCTTTGGACTGGATTTGACAAATGGTTGCCGAATTGAGCTAGTTAGACATATCTTTTGTATAGCTCATTGATTTAAACCCTAAATATACTTTTGGGTCCGTTTCTCTTTTGGATTTGGCAAACCGTACATGTATCCACTTTTGAATCACTTTGGTATGCCCTTTGGGTTGTATATGCTAACTTTTGAGATGTAAATATTTGCTTGACGTTTGGTTGGGTTTTGCCATGTCGGTTCCTATTCATGGCCGAATCCGATTTCGTTTTGTTTTATTCTGGGATTTTGACTTGTCTATGCGCGTTGTACGGTCCGGAACGTATTCGATCGCTCTAATCTGAACCGTTAGTCCTGGCGAGAGTTGGGCAGGCGGTCCACCGAACCCTTTGATTCGCCTTAGGGTGAGGTGGGGCTGTCACATGATCATTAGGGCTCTTATTTGAAACGAAATTATTCTTTCAAAGGCTCAAATGGGAGAGCAAATGATAAAATGTGTATAGGTAGAGAAAAGAATGCTCGAAGTATCATTCCAAATTTTCAAAACAAACAAGAATAATGCACATTTTTGCTTTCACTTAGATGTGATTGAATCGGATTAGACACCGCGGACATTTTCAAGCAAAAGTTGCCCCAATTTGCAATTTATCAATTAATGTGACTAATTTTATTTTGGGGTTAAGTGAAGGAGAAAGGTATCTCATGGGGTCTTTTGAGTGACCTCTTTTAATTTTGAGCACTCTTATTGTGTAGCTTGGTCCACCAATCTAATGTACACAAGGATTTTAGAAAGCATACACTTGCGAATTTTCAGGCTGGAGGTTGAAAAAATCCCAATTTAGTCTTATTTCTTAAAATTCATCATGAAATCTCCAATGAGCTCAATAAAGAATGAAATGTACACGAGTATTATACAAAACAAATAATTGTCTGAACAAAAGCTTCATTATTGCCAATGTTTGAAAAATTTTAAAAGCAATACATATGAAAAACATTCTAAACAACTCCTTTACACATGTATACACACTTTTCTCCCTTAATAACCCCCTTTTCCCTTTGAGCAATGAAATCTCTTAAATGTTTTACACGAGCGCTTGCAGATGAATTTTCAAATTCACATTGTAGGGCCTTATTGAAATATTTTTATAAATGCAGGGGGGAGGGGGAAAAAATAAAAAGAAAATACCCTGAGTTAGTAATCAAGAATATAAAATCGGTATGTGTGACAGCCCCACCTCCCCCAAAGGCGAACCAGAGGGTTCGGCGGGCTGCCTGCCCAGCTCTCGCCGGGACTCAGTCGTTCACTACAATCCTTAAATGAATTACAATATAAATCTCAAATATACATCACATGGTCCACAAATATACATCCAAGTCTCCCATAATTACATGTCATAAGCGAAGCGGAAACGATTCTCAACTATACATAAAATGATTCCAAATCCAAATTATGCAAGATATATGCCATCCAGTCACGTGAACAAGTACTACAAGTCCTTCCTTCGCCACGAGCCCGAGCATTTCAATGATGTCATAAATCAGTAATCAAATTGGTTTCACAATAGTTCATTTCAATGATGTCATAAATCAAATGATAAGTCCAGAAACAATTACAACATTTACAATACATTAAATATGGAGTATCAATAATTCAAGAAACATTTACAATGGAAAGCGATAGTAACATTCATTAAAAGGATACGGCCCACATGGAGCTATTTGTTTGTTCGTTCAATCCCTTTTTTTTTTCCGGACGTTGGCCGGACTCCACCCATCCGGACGTAGCCGGACTACAAGGTAATACTCGAGTATACCAAATTCACCCAGGGTCACCATATCGCCCGACCGAGTCCGCTTCTGGCTCGAGTCGATCGGTAACGAATGGCAGTGGCCAGTTCAGCCAAACGGCTTACATTCATGCGCAACTAGCATTTAATCATTAATCATTGAAAATTTCATATTTATTTAGGTCGAGTGCGATAAAGTACACACTCACCTAGAAAACTCGTTTTAACAATCATTGAAAGCACTTAACACATTATCAATCAATAATAACAAGCCAATAAATCAAGGAATACAGCAACAAGGAACACCCATATGCAAGCACGCATGATATGCAAGAAAACAGTTCAAAAGTAACTTTGGAAACAGTTTAAAGGTAAATAATGCAAGAAAACAGTACAAAAGTAACTGTGGAAACAGTTCAAAAGTAAATAATGCAGGAAACGGTTCATAAATAACTTTAGAAATAGTTTAAGGTCACTCACCTCCATGGCTCAGAAACTATCCATCATATATCATTGCCTTGCTCAAATCCAAGTCTTAGATCACAAACTCAATGCAAACAAGTCCTTTAAAAGTTCGGACAACACTTCCCCCGAATTTGCTTACTTTTCCAGCCATCATGGCTTCATTATTTCCTCAGCCAGTCCCAAAGGTAAACACACAACAACAAGTTCATCCAATAGTCATTCAGCAAGCTCCAAGTAGTACTAGTACAAGTCAAACTAGGGAAAAGTTCGGAAATGAAAGTTAAGCTCAAAACCAGAAAAATAGTTTTGACGTCATTTTGCGGTAATGGTACCAAAGGCGCTACGATTGTCGGATTAAGGTTCAAGACCCACCATTTCGAAGCTAAGAGACAGGGCTACAATATTGTAGAAGGTCACTCAACCCAGTTTCGAGTGTAACCAGGTCAAAAATGCAAGATACTATACCAGAATCACAAAAACAGATTCACAGAACGCATTCTAGCGGAAACATCATAACTCAGGCTCTCCAACTCCAAATCCAGAAATTCCAAATCCACCTGAAATATAAGAAACAGGTATACATTTCATCATAAGACCTCAACAACCAATTCTGAAGCAATTCCAGCCAAAACAACCAATTACCGGCGCAATTCTTACATTCGGGTAAAACCAGAACAGCAATAGTAATTTCGACTTATCTCATTCTAAACTACTCCGATTGACCTGAAATTTCGTAGGAACCTATAAAATGTCATTCTCTACAACTTTCATGTTTTAAGTCAAGGCCAATTCGGCCTCTATATAGGACCTAAAATTTCGGACAGAATGCTCCCTCAAGAACCCTAGTTTTCTGAAATTTCTTCCAAACCAGAAATTGGTTGCAATTAATCACTTTTCCCACCTCCTTAAGTCATTATAGACCATTTCCAATCATCATAGATAGTCACACAATCATGCTTATATTAAAACAGAAAAATCCCCAAAAATAATAAAACTTGATCATTTCAACCACAAATCAAGAATTAATCCATAATATTGCATCTCATACCACCACCAATCATGAATTGAACATCATTAGAGGAAGGAGAGGGGTCCTTCACAACTCACCTCAGCAATACAAGAGATAGAGCAACTAGTCACCTTAGCTTTCCAAACAACTCCACAAAACACCTCAAGACCACTTAGCAAAGAGATTTTATGGAATGATTTGGAGTTTTATTGGTTGGATTTGAAGATTGAGCAAGAAATAGAAGGAAGAAATTGAGAGCTTTTCTTTCTTTTCCTTTGAGAGAGAGCCGGCTATGAAGCTTTAGAAATAAGGATGATTTTTGGCAATTTTTTGATTTATTTGGTAAAGTAGTGAATAGTGTAGTCAAAGTCCAAGACTTAATCTTATGGTGACACTTGTCACCTTTAGGTTTAAAACTTATCTTTTTGTCTCTCCAATACAAATATCTTAACACTTTGTAAAATAATATCACTTAATACAAAATTCCAACAAGTTGTCAAAAATATAATGCATTTACCGCACTTGCGGGTCCCACGTTCAAAATACGCTCTTAATTTCTCAAAAACTAACCGATACTAGAAAAATCATTTTCAAACTATCTTTGCTCATAAACTTTATCTGGGGAATTTTTCTAATAAAGAAAATGTAGAAAAGGTGGACGATTAAATAAAATAAACCCTAGAAAATTAGAAAATTTTCGGGTTCTCACGCTCATACTTTTCGGGGCGTCACAATCTCCCCTCCTTAAAAGAATGTCGTCCTCGACATTCCATCTTGTACCAATCAAGTCGAGATATCCCGCATGAATCAATAATATTGCAAACCAAACCCACAGTTCGGCATCCTAAACTTCAAGCCTAAGATACACTACAGTGATCTGAAGCCTAAGCTCTGATACCAAATGTGACAGCCCCACATCCCCCTAAGGCGAACCAGAGGGTTCGGCGGGCCGCCTGCCCAGCTCTCGCCGGGACTCAGTCGTTCACTACAATCCTTAAATGAATTACAATATAAATCTCAAATATACATCACATGGTCCACAAATATACATCCAAGTCTCCCATAATTACATGTGATAAGCGAAGCGGAAACGATTCTCAACTATACATAAAATGATTCCAAATCCAAATTGTACAAGATATATGCCATCCAGTCACGTGAACAAGTACTACAAGTCCTTCCTTCGCCACGAGCCCTGTGGAGGGGAATAAAATATTTTTGGGGTGAGCTAGAAGCTTAGCGAGTAACCAGAAAAATCAGTAATCAAATCGGTTTCACAATAGTTCATTTCAATGATGTCATAAATCAAATGATAAGTCCAGAAACAATTACAACATTTACAATACATTAAATATGGAGTATCAATAATTCAAGAAACATTTACAATGGAAAGCGATAGTAACATTCATTAAAAGGATACGGCCCACATGGAGCTATTTGTTTGTTCGTTCAATCCCTTTTTTTTTTCCGGACGTTGGCCGGACTCCACCCATCCGGACGTAGCCGGACTACAAGGTAATACTCGAGTATACCAAATTCACCCAGGGTCACCATATCGCCCGACCGAGTCCGCTTCTGGCTCGAGTCGATCGGTAACGAATGGCAGTGGCCAGTTCAGCCAAACGGCTTACATTCATGCGCAACTAGCATTTAATCATTAATCATTGAAAATTTCATATTTATTTAGGTCGAGTGCGATAAAGTACACACTCGCCTAGAAAACTCGTTTTAACAATCATTGAAAGCACTTAACACATTATCAATCAATAATAACAAGCCAATAAATCAAGGAATACAGCAACAAGGAACACTCATATGCAAGCACGCAAGATATGCAAGAAAACAGTTCAAAAGTAACTTTGGAAACAGTTTAAAGGTAAATAATGCAAGAAAACAGTACAAAAGTAACTGTGGAAACAGTTCAAAAGTAAATAATGCAGGAAACGGTTCATAAATTACTTTAGAAATAGTTTGAGGTCACTCACCTCCATGGCTCAGAAACTATCCATCATATATCATTGCCTTGCTCAAATCCAAGTCTTAGATCACAAACTCAATGCAAACAAGTCCTTTAAAAGTTCGGACAGCACTTCCCCTAAATTTGCTTACTTTTCCAGCCATCAGGGCTTCATTATTTCCTCAGCCAGTCCCAAAGGTACACACACAACAACAAGTTCATCCAATAGCCATTCAGCAAGCTCCAAGTAGTACTAGTGCAAGTCAAACTAGGGAAAAGTTCAGAAATGAAAGTTAAGCTCAAAACCAGAAAAACAGTTTTGACGTCATTTTACGGTAATGGTACCAAAGGCGCTACGATTGTCGGATGAAGGTGCAAGACCCACCATTTCGAAGCTAAGAGACAGGGTTACAATATTGTAGAAGGTCACTCAACCCAGTTTCGAGTGTAACCAGGTCAAAAATGCAAGATACTATACCAGAATCACAAAAACAGATTAACAGAACGCATTCTTGCGGAAACATCATAACTCAGGCTCTCCAAGTCCAAATCCAGAAATTCCAAAACCATCTGAAAGCTAAGAAACAGGTATACATTTCATCAGAAGACCTCAACAACCAATTCGGAAGCAATTCCAGCCAAAACAACCAATTACAGGCGCAATTCTTACATTCGGGTAAAACCAGAACAGCAATAGTAATTTCGACTTATCTCATTCTACACTACTCCGATTGACCTGAAATTTTGTAGGAACCTATAAAATGTCATTCCCTACAACTTTCATGTTTTAAGCCAAGGCCAATTCTGTGACAGCCCCACCTTACCCTAGGGCGAACCAAAGGGTTCGGCGGACCGCCTGCCCAGCTCTCGCCAGGACTAACGGTTCGGTATAGAACGAGCTAATACATCCCGAAACTGACCAACGCGGGTAAAAATAAATAAAATAAAAAAAAATAAAATCGAAGTCGGCTATGAATAGTAACCGACCCGTCAGAACCCAACCAAATACCAAGCAAACATTCCCATCTTGAAACTTAGCATTTACAAGCCAAAGTGGCATACAAAAGTATTCAAAAGTGGATACATGTCTGGTTTGCCAAATCAAAAGGAAAACAGTTCCCAAAAGTATATTTAGGATTTTAATATATGAGCTATACAAAAGATATGTTCAACTAGCTCAATTTGGCAGCCATTTATCAAATCCAGTCCAAAAGTATTTATTTTCCTGTAAGGAAAACAAAAAAAAACAGAAAGGGGTGAGCTTGCGCTCAATGAGGTACCAAACATATAGCAGAAAAATCATGGCATTTCACATTTAACAAATCAGAGACACATGCCAGATGTAAAGTAAAGTAACTAATGATTCACATAGGAAGGATACAGGTGGCTCTCAGGAGCCAAATTTCCAGCGCAGTACTTGATCCAAACCGGTTGACTCTCCGTCAACGTATATAGAACCAACGCGTCCGTAGACCCACTTCGCACCGAATTCCGTCCACCAAACACCCCTTTACCGGGCCCGCTCACCTCAAACGAACAAAAATGGTAATACTCGAGTATACCCGGAATCAAGGGTCTCAATACCCAAAATCCCCGAACAGACTACCGTGGTTCGTTATCTAATCGTCCAAGCCCTTGTCGGCCCGACTCGAATAACTTAGCCACAGGATTGAGCTCATGGGTCATAGAAATCCGAACAGATGCAGACACAGATAACAGATTCAAATTTTGCATAGTAAATTGGCATATGAACAGACTAGAGAATGAGTGTGATAAAGTACACCCTCGTCTCGAACAAATAAACAGATTGCAGAGCAGAAATCAAGTTAAACAGCAATGGAGGGGAGTGGTACACTCACCGGCTCAACTTCAAAAGTTTTTACTTCAGATTGGCCTTAATCGCCAAGAAACCCTAAAATAACCAAAATAAACCAATTGAAGGTTTCACATCCGTAATCGAGTAAACACAATGCACATGAGGCTCGACTACTAGTCGTATGCCTCGCCAAATAATTACTAATGCAAGGGTACAAAACATAATTTTTTGGGAACAAAAAGATAGCATAAAGACCTAGGTTCAAAACCCAAAAGCCCTTTTTATTTCTACTCAAAAGGCAGATCCAACTTAAAGGAACCAAACGGCCTAGAAAATCGGGCAGCACCTCCCCTAAAATTCTTACTTTTCCAGCCATTAAGGCTTCATTATATCCTCAAATCAGTCCCAACATTTCACACAAAAGTCATCTCATTTACCAAAAGCCGCTCACTAGGCTCAAAGTAGTACAAGTACAAAAGTTAGCTAGGAAAAGACCGGAATGAGAGCGAGCCCTAAACATGCAAACAAGTACATGGAGACTCGATAACGAGTCATAAATCCATACCAATTTTAACCCTAATAGGGTTTCATATGCATAAATAAGCATCATAGGCAACCAGAAATTAAGAAATGGCATTAGCTTAGGCCTTAACAAAAAAACAGTTTTCGTCATACTTTTGCGGTCATGACACAAAATGCGCTACGCTTATCGGATAAGGGTGTAAGACCCACCATCTCGAAGCTAAAAGACAGGGCTACAACAATGTAGAAGGCCACTCAGTCCAAATCCTAGCACAACTAGGTCAAAAATGCAGAATACTATACCAGAATTACCAAAACAGGTTTGCAAAACACACAAAACTGTAATCGGTATAACTCAGCCTATACAAGTCCAAATTCCGAAATTCCAAAGGCATATGCTAGCTAAGACAACCAGCTACATTTCATACGAAGACACCAACTTCAAAATCCAAACCAATTCCAGTCAAAATAGCCAAATACCAACGCAGTTTTCGCATTCTGACCAAAGCAGAACAGCTACAGTAATTCCGACATAACTCACTCTACACTAATCCAAATGACCTGAAATATTGCAGGCACTTCAAACTCATCAATACCTACAACTTTTATGTTTTGAGCAAAGTCCAATTCGGCCTCTAACCCTATGATCTAAAACCGGACAGAATTAGGGAATTATGAACCCTAACTTTCCATTTTTCCATCCAAATCCAAAATTGATTGCATTTATCAACAATTCACACCTACTAGAGTCATTTTAAACCATTACCATTCATCATACAAGGCCACAACATCCCATTCATATTAAACCAGAAAATTCATCATAAAATGGAAAACTTCACCAAAACTCTTCAAATCAAGAAATAAATCACATATTCCATCACTCAAGCTACTTCTAAGCATAATATAAACATCATTAGGTGTAGTAGAGTGTTCTAGCATCACTTACCAAGTAACAAGAGAGATAGGGATTGTGGACACCTTGGCTCTTCAAAACAACTTCACTAGACCACTCACTATCACTAAAAGGAAAGATTTTATGGAGTAAAATGGATGTAAGCTAATGTTTTTGGGTGATTTGCACCAAGTAGAAGCTTGAAAATTGATGAAGTTCTCTTCCTTTTGGAGCTTGAGAGGGCCGGCTATGGTGAAGAAAGAATGAGGAAATTTTAATGAATTTTGAAGATATTTAACCTTTGGTCAAAAAAGTCAAAAATGTGAATAGTAAACCATAAAGTCCAACCAACCACCAAGTGACACGTGGCACCCTATTAATGCATGTCAATCCTTTTCTTTTCCTCTCACATCAATCATATCATACACTCTACTTATCTCGTAACACCCGATAAAGTTTACACAGTATCCGAAACTTAACCTTATTGACCGAATTTTTCCGAACTTTTCGCACTAGTGGGTCCCACGTCCAATATATATTCTTAATTTTCTAAAAACTCTCCAATACTAGAAAAATTATCTAAAAACTATAATTGCTCATAAAATCCCCCAAGAAAATATTTCTAAGCCAGAAAATGCAGAAAACATGCCATTAAAGGGAAAAAATATTAGGGAAATACGGGCTCTCACAAATTCGGCCTCTATATAGGACCTAAAATTTCGGACAGAATGCTCCCTCAAGAACCCTTGTTTTCTGAAATTTCTTCCAAACCAGAAATTGGTTGCAATTAATCACTTTTCCCACCTCCTTAAGTCATTATAGACCATTTCCAATCATCATAGATAGCCACACAATCATGCTTATATTAAAACAGAAAAATCCCCAAAAATAATAAAACTTGATCATTTCAACCACAAATCAAGAATTAATCCATAATATTGCATCTCATACCACCACCAATCATGAATTGAACATCATTAGAGGAAGGAGAGGGGTCCTTCACAACTCACCTTAGCAATACAAGAGATAGAGCAACTAGTCACCTTAGCTTTCCAAACAACTCCACAAAACACCTCAAGACCACTTAGCAAAGAGATTTTATGGAATGATTTGGAGTTTTATTGGTTGGATTTGAAGATTGAGCAAGAAATAGAAGGAAGAAATTGAGAGCTTTTCTTTCTTTTCCTTTGAGAGAGAGCCGGCTATGAAGCTTTAGAAATAAGGATGATTTTTGGCAATTTTTTGATTTATTTGGTAAAGTAGTGAATAGTGTAGTCAAAGTCCAAGACTTAATCTTATGGTGACACTTGTCACCTTTTGTGACGCCCCGAAAAGTATGAGTGTGAGAACCCGAAAATTTTCTAATTTTCTAGGGTTTATTTAATTTAATCGCCCGCCTTTTTTGCAGTTTCTTTATTAGAAAATTCCCCAAATAAAGTTTATGAGCAAAAATAGTTTTAAAATGATTTTTCTAGTATCGGTTAGTTTTTGAGAAATTAAGAGTGTATTTTGAACGTGGGACCCGCAAGTGCGGTAAACGCAATATATTTTTGACAACTTCTTGAAATTTTCTATTTAGTGATATTATTTTACAAGGTGTTAAGATATTTGTATTGGAGAGACAAAAAGATAAGTTTTGAACCAAAAGGTGACAAGTGTCACCATAAGATTAAGTCTTGGACTTTGACCATTTGACTTTACCTTTACCTTTACCAAATAAATATCAAAAAATTGCCAAAAATCATCCTTATTTCTAAAGCTTCATAGCCGGCTCTCTCTCAAAGGAAAAGAAAGAAAAGCTCTCAATTTCTTCCTTCTATTTCTTGCTCAATCTTCAAATCCAACCAATAAAACTCCAAATCATTCCATAAAATCTCTTTGCTAAGTGGTCTTGAGGTGTTTTGTGGAGTTGTTTGGAAAGCTAAGGTGACTAGTTGCTCTATCTCTTGTATTGCTAAGGTGAGTTGTGAAGGACCCCTCTTCTTCCTCTAATGATGTTCAATTCATGATTGGTGGTGGTATAAGATGCACTTTTATGGATTAAATCTTGATTTTGGTTGAATTGGTGAAGTTTTATAATTATTGGGGATTTTTCTGTTTTCATATGAATATGATTATGGGGTCATGTATGATGATTGGAAATGATGTTTAATGACTCTAGGAGGTGGAAAAAGTGATTAATTGCAACCAATTTCTGTTTTGGACCAAAAATTGAAAAGTGAGGGTTTTGTGATGAGCATTCTGTCCGAATTTTTAGGTCATATATAGAAGCCGAATTGGCCTTGGCTCAAAACATGAAAGTTGTAGGTATTGATGTTTTAAGAGTGCCTGTAAAATTTCAGGTCAATTGGAGTAGTGTAGAATGAGATAAGCCGAAATTACTATTGCTATTCTGGGTTCATCAGGATGTTAGAACTGTGTCTGAAATGGGTTGTTTTGACTGGAATTGTTTTGGATTTGGGTGTTGAGGTCTTCTGATGAAATGTAGCTTGATGTCCTAGGTACCATATGCCTTTGGAATTTCTGCATTTGGACCTGTTTAGACTGAGTTGTACTGATTACAGCATAGTGTAATTTGTAAACCTGCAATTACGGTTCTGGTTTGTTATTTGGCATATTTGACTTAGTTGTACTGGGATTTGGACTGAGTGACCTTCTACATTGTTGTAGCCCTGGTTCTTAGCTTCGAAACGGTGGGTCTTGGACCTCCATCCGATACTCGTAGTACCTTTGGTGCCATTACCGCAAAAGGACGTCAAAACTGTTTTTCTGGTTTTGAGCTTAACTTTCATTTTCGGACTTTTCCCTAGTTTGACTTGTACTAGTACTACTTGGAACTTGCTGAATGACTATTAGATGAACTTGTTGTTGTGTGTGTACCTTTGGGACTGGCTGAGGAAATAATGAAGCCTTGATGGCTGGAAAAGTAAAGAAATTTAGGGGAAGTGCTGTCCGAACTTTGAAGGGATTTGTTTGCATTGAGTTGTGATCTAAGACTCGGATTTGAGCAAGGCAATGATATATGATGGATGGTTTCTGAGCCATGGAGGTGAGTGACCCTAAACTATTTCCAAAGTACTTGTGAAATGTTTCTTACATTATTTACTTTTGAACTGTTTCCAAAGCTACTTTTGAACTATTTTCTTGCATATCATGCGTGCTTATATGAAAGTGTTCCTTGTTTGATATATTTCCTTGACTTCATGACTTGTATTATTGATTGATAACGTGTTACGTGCTTTGAATGATTTCCAAAACGAGCTTTCTAGGCGAGTGTGTATTTTATCGCACTCGACCTAAATCAATGTGAAATTTTCATGATAAATGATTAAATGCTACTTTGCGCATGAATGTAAGCCTTTTGGGCTGAACTGGCCATTGCCCCTTGTTACCGGTCGTCTCGAGCCAGAAACGGACTCGGTCGGGCGATTAGGGACCTGGGTGAACGTTTGGTATACTCGAGTATTACCTTTGTAGGTTGGTGGAGGTTGGTGGAAAATGATGCAATTTCAAATGAAAAAAAAAAGGAAATGACAGGAGAACGAACGTATCTTTTCATGAATGTTACTATCGCTTTCCATTGTACATGTTTCTTGAATTATTGATACTCCATATTTAATGTTTTGTAAATGTTGTAATTGTTTCTGGACTTATCATTTGATTTATGACATCATTGAAAAGAAATATTGTTAAACCGATTTGATTACTGATTTTCTGGTTACTCGCTGAGCTTCTAGCTCACCCCAAAAATATTTTATTCCCCTCCACAGGGCTCAAAGCGAAGGAAGGCTTGTAGTACTTGTGCGCGTGACTGGATGGCCTTTATGTTGTACAGTTTGGATTTGGAATCATTTTATGTATAGTTGGGAATTGTTTCCGCTTCGCTTTTGACATGTAATTATTGGAGAATGTGATGTAATATTTGAGATTTATCTTGTAATCTGTTTGAGGAATGTAGTGAACGACTGAGTCCCGGCGAGAGCTGGGCAGGCGGCCCGCCGAACCCTCTGGTTCGCCTTAGGGGGAGGTGGGGCTGTCACACCTTTAGGTTTAAAACTTATCTTTTTGTCTCTCCAATACAAATATCTTAACACTTTGTAAAATAATATCACTTAATACAAAATTCCAACAAGTTGTCAAAAATATAATGCATTTACCGCACTTGCGGGTCCCACGTTCAAAATACGCTCTTAATTTCTCAAAAACTAATCGATACTAGAAAAATCATTTTCAAACTATCTTTGCTCATAAACTTTATCTGGGGAATTTTTCTAATAAAGAAAATGTAGAAAAGACGGACGATTAAATAAAATAAGCCCTAGAAAATTAGAAAATTTTCGGGTTCTCACACTCATACTTTTCGGAGCATCACAGTATGCATGCCCTATGGAGGAACCCTTTTTATGCCAAGGGTAGGCCTAGCATGAAAATGCAATCCTCTAGGGTAGGCACCATACAATACCTGATGAATCCGATCAATTGATTGAGTGAAAAATGATTTGAAAAATCTGGCCAATTTGGAGTGAGAAGAAACATTCGTCCTAAAAAATGAGGACAAAGTCCGAATGAATTGCTTATTTTGATCGACGCATGATGTGTCAAAAGGGGTAAAATGGTCAAATTCATTGAATGAAATTTGATTATGTATTGAAAAGTGAATGGATAACCCCAAAAATGAATTAAACTAATCAAATGAATTGAATGAAATCAATTGATCAAACCGATCGAGTGAAAGGATGATTTATTCAAAATCGACCAAATTGCCCTAAAAATAGGTAAACTAGTCAAATGGATCGAAAAATTGACTAAATCACCCTAAAAAGGGTAAACTGGTCAAATGAAATTGAACGAATCTGGTGATTTGAATTTATTCAAAATTGATTGAGTTGACCCAAGAATGGGTAAACTAATCAAATGAATTGAATGAAATTGGTGATCTTATTCAAAAATCGACTAGATTGCCCTAAAATGGATAAACTAGTCAAATGAATTCAAAATTGACTAGGTTGCCCTAAAAATTCACAAATTGATAAAAATGGACTGGATGAAATTGATGAATAAAATGATCCAATGGACTGAATGGCTTGATGCATTAGTCTATGAGCCTTTTAAAATCAAATTTTGGCCTCAGTTTATTTATCGTCTCGATAGCGAGGAATTGTCTGTGAATTTCTTCAAATTAATGTCCTTTTTGCAAGGGATTTTTACCAATTTGATAAAATGGCCAAAAAGTGATTATTAAACGCTCATATTCCAAAAATTGCTCTATGAAAATGATCGGATCCTACCTTACCTTGTGCACTACCCCTTTGGATGGTATAAAATGTAAACGTGCAAGTCTCCTTGGATTAAGTATCCGAGACACAAGGTGGCTTATTCCTAACGTGGGATCCCCTAAATGGCATTCCCTTTCTAGGGTTTATGCATGATGCCATTTATTAAAGTGATGTAAATATGTGACAAATATGGCCTAAAGGACATACATAATGCATCGGGGGAAAAGGTCTAAAATGAAATGTACTTATTGAAAATTAAGTGTAATGACTGAAATTTAAGCATGTGAGCTATCTAGTCACTAAAAAAGTACCAAAGAGGCCTCTTATTGCTAAGACACATGAATGCGAGCCAAGAAAACAAAAAAAATGGTTAGTGCAATTGATAGTACACATAACATATTGGGAGCAATTAAAAAAAGAGATACAATAAAAGCAAGTAAAAGGGGTGGAACCCCTTCCCTCGTGCCTAATGTGCTTAAAAAGGGTAAGGTTGACTCTAACCTAGGAAAACTCTAACATGGATGCATGAGGCTGGGGCTTACTAATGCAACTAGACTCGATAAGGTTTAAAAAGGTCCCCAAGCCTTCAGACCTAAGGGAATGGGTCATCAATCCCAAGACCCTCGGTCGGTGGCTCGAGTGATCCCCTAGGTATTGCTATGGGCGCAGAGCACACCATCCACATACCTAGAGAAACCATTCCTAGTCCTACAAGGCGGTGTGGGAAAGAGCCCAAAAAAAATAAAATAAAATGGGATAACAGTAAATAAACATGCACGTATGAAGTGTTCCCTATTTTGAGGGAAGGGGTTGAGAACCAACGCGAGGCTCTAAAGGTGACACACACCCCCCCCCAAATGCAATGCAAAGCGCGAGATAAAACACGTACAATATACATCCAAACAACCAATCATACATACGTGAGTGAGGGAATAGCTTGATACGCGCGCGAGGCAAAAAGTCCTAAAAAGGAAAATGCAACCCTAATATCCAAATGCTATGCATAAAAAGGGTAGAAAAAGGAAAAGAACAGCTTAATCAAATGCTTGGACCCACTTAGGAAGTCCCCAGTGGAGTCGCCAACTGTCGCGCCCCACTTTTTGAGTGTGTGAAAGTAGTGTGTGAGATATGTATGTGAGCGTGTGTGAAAATGAAGATAAAAGGCCATGGGACTTGAAAATGCGACGATTTGGCCAAACAGAGTTCAAAAAGGGTTTTTTGCATGGAGAATGGAGTCGCCACTTGGTACAGAGTTAGGGTGTACCAAGTCACCCAAAAAGTGATTTTTTGAAAAGCAAAGTAAACAAACCCCTTTTTAAGAACTTTTAGGTCTACGTAACCAAAGAAAGGGATCAGGGGTCACATTTGATAAGGGAGAAGGCAAAGGCAAAGCCTAAGGCACTCCCTTACCCTAGCCAAAGCTAGTTGCGCGATTTAGCCCCACGTTTCCTAATTTTTCTACCCAAAATATGCGTTGCATGTTGGATATGACTAATGGATATGAAAAGGAAATGCAATCCTAAATCTAAAATGTCTCTTACGAGGCTTTTTGGTCCCAACCACATGAGTTGTGGTGGCCAATAAGGAAAGTCCTCATAGAGGTCGCGAATGATGCAAATGAAGACTCAAATATGAGTGCAAGTGTGAAAATGTAAGAAAACGTGCATGTGTGCGAATGTAAGACAAGTGCATGTGTGCAAATTGGGAAAATAAGGGTGTCTGTGTGCAAATGGATGAAAATATGATAGTAGATACATATAAGTGCAATTGGGTGCAATTTGTGAGGTAGAAAAACAAGTGACAAGAAGAAAAATGTGTGAACATGGCATTTGTATTGAGAAGGATATAAGTAGTGAGAAAATGTGGATAAGAAATGAAAAAGTGATATGGTAAAATGGAGGTGCATGAACCTAGAGGAATGCATCAAGTCGGGTACGGGAATGACTCCTAATTTCACGACTTTAATTTTCCCTTTGATTAGAAGGAAGAACTAGCGTGCTAAGGCTATTTTGTAGCCACACTCGCTCGTTTCCCTTATCGAAAGGGGACTCTCAAGCAAATGTACCCTATAACTAGCATGAGGATGCAAAAACCTAAAATGAGAGGGAAAGGGTTGGAGGGGCATGCCAAATGCTAGAAAACTAAGAAAAATGCATGAAATGTAGTGAGACATGCAAGTATGTATTAGCGAGGGAGATCCCTAAGGGTCTAGCATTGGACTAGCCCATATCTATGAATTCCTACTAGCGTTGGACTAGTGGAAAACGGGACAATGAGCCACAACTAGCGTTGGACTAGTGTGGTGACGTGCATTCATCCATCATATTCATCTATGACTATAGAAAGCAAGTAGACATGTCAATCACATATAAACACATAGCACATAACACTTAGCATGCTCGACTAGATGCAAGAGCCTAATAAAGCAAATTAACATGTAGCAACAAAGGCAAGCAATCAAGCTAATGAACCTATTACATTTGCTAACTAAAACAAAAGGGGAAGGGGGAAAATGAACAAAAATGCTCTCCAAGCCCTATCTATTACAAGCCAAGAGGTGTACACATACCCCATAAATGAATAAAAGAATGACTTTAATAAAAGCAAAAGTAATTGGAATAAATGAAAGGGATTAAGGAAAAGCAAGGAAAACAAAGTAGACATGCAATTCTCACTTAGCATGTTGGATCACATAGGGGAGAGACAAAAAAGATAAAAGAAGTTATACCTCCCTTGGAATGGTGTCCAAACGAAAGAAAAATGGCTTCAAAACAATAAAAAGGTCAAGGTACCACTTTAATTGAGAAAAAACTAAAAGAAACGCGCAAATACAAAGCTCACTTACGTAAAGCCCCTAAAGTCATGACTTAAGTGCAATTGACAAAGCATGGTAGTTAATTGAAGCAAAACAAGCAATGAAATTGCAAAAACTAAAGCTGCCAAGGACCAAATTGATGACATTATTCAATTGGTTGGGTCATAGTAAAACAAAAGGGAACTTGAGGGGCAAAAATGTAATTTTTGAAAGCTATTTTACATGCATGCAAGTCACGTAAGAAGAGCTTCCTTCTGCAACATTCATTCGAATTTTTCTGCAAATTCAAGCTTTCAAATGTAGATTTCATACAAAGCTTCAGATAAGAACTAGTGAAAAACAACACTCAATATCCTTGGGCAACTAAACACCTTACTCAACACAAACCAATCAGGAACACAAATCATGGGAAGCATATGTTGCGGCAGAAAAAAAAAGAACAACCAAAGAAAGGAAAGAGCTGCTACACCAAGCCATGGGCTCGGGCTTATTGCAGCAGATTCTTATGCCCACAAATCAGCCATTTGCAATCTAGAAACTAAGCAAGAGTACCATCTAGCATTCGAATGCCATCAAATGAAAATTCAAACAGACACATTCGGTAGGTCTACTGTAATAAAATCTGATGCAACTCAATGTTGTGCAAAGAAAACTAGACGCAACTTTCTGCAATTCTGATTTCCAGGGATTTGCGCAACATTACATGACAAATGGCTAGCAACAAAAATCTAATTTTCAGGCCCTCATTCAGTGTTACAAACTCATCCTCAAGATATCATGCAAGGGGAAGGAAAATCTGGGCAGAGAGGGGTCATAAGATCATATTTCTGCTGCAAATTTTGTAGCTCACCTCGCACGATTCTATTCATACAGAAACTGTAACCAAAGTTGTTATTTCATCAGTCCCAAACTCACATAATCAGTTTTAACATAACCTCAAAACATGGTTTGCCCAGCCTTAGCAGATTCAACAAAGAACATCTAAGCCAAAAGAAAAAAAAAAAAAAAAAACAAACCAGGTGATAGGACAGAAGGGCCGGGTGAAATCTGGAAAATTTCTTGCAATTTTCTTGCTGCAACTTTGCAGCTTACTCAAAAGATTCTTCTAACATGAACAGCCAAAACTAACATCAAAATGATAAAATGAACTACTGCATATCAGCCCACAAGATCGCTGAGACAGAAATGCGTAAAAAACAAAAGAATACCAGCCATGAGAAAAAAAACATTTTTCCTTTGCAAAGAAACTCTTCAACTCCTTTTGCCCACTACGCAAACTCAAAAGCAGCAAACAAGCTCCCAAAATCAAACAAACCCAGATTTTAATCCATCAAGACAATGCGTTTGACAGTAGTGCTGCGACAAACAAACCATGTGTCGCAGCCTACTGTTGTGGCGCAGATTGCTGCTATGAATTGCAGCCAGCAAATGCATATGATTACCACCAAACAAACAGCCAACCAACAGCAAATTCAAGCCATTCCATGAACTTCAGTAAACCCAAAAAGAAAAGAGAAAAAGGTTATTTGTTCCTCTGCTGCAATAAGCTAAGAAAATCAACGCGTATGGCTCAGCGTAGGCAAGACTGCATTTTTCCTAGAAAACTTAGACTGGACATTTTCAGACCCCAGAACCATAGCCATGAAAGCTAATCTTCATAAACCCCCTCCCCCCGTCAAAATATCAGATTAAGTACCCACAACAGGAAACAAACTCTGAGTTAGGAGGGAAAACAAAAAAATTGCAGATCTAGTTTCATTCATGAACCTTTCCTTGGGCTCGTTGTTAACTAAAAGAAAAACTGGACCATCACCACATAAAAGCTCATATGGTCACAATAATGCAATATTCAGGGGGAGGGGTATGAAGCCAACAACTGAATCAGCAACACATGAAAAGGACAGAACCAAAGGAAAGAAAGGGTCACCTTGAAGATCTTGACTTGAGGAAGATGAAGACCCGCAAGCTTGGAAGATGATCGTTTCTCCCAGAAATCAAAAGGGACCTACGACTGACTCTGATGAAGGCAATACGAAATCTGGAATTTTTCTGGTTCTTCCCGTAGCTTCCTTTGTACTGATTTTCCCTTTTCTCTCCCGGAGATTTTTCTAACTCTCCCTCTTGCTCTCGGCTTTCTCTTTAGCTGTCCCCGCCGTCAATATCTTTTCCCTGGTCTGTTTCTATTCTAGCCGTCCAGACCTCTCAGCAGTTGTTACCAAAGAAAAACCTCCTCCTTCTTCTTATTTTCTGGTTGCTCTTTTTAGTCCCTCTCTCTCACTCCCCTCTCTTTCAGACTTTCGCCCAAATTTCTCTCCCTCCTCCCTCTGTTTTTCCCAGTCTACCTCTTTTCTTATGCCGCCGCCAATCTTTTTTCTCTCTCTTGTTTTCTAGCTCTCCCTCATAAAAACTCCCCTCGTTCTTTTTTTGTTTCCGCCGTCACGCCAGCCCTCATTTCCAATCCCCCATCCTCACGCACTCCTTCTTTCCTTTTATAGTTACACAAACCTCTTAGCCCTAACATCCAATGGCCAGCCTCCTGTCCTTTCCTTTTTACCGGTTCTAAACCATCAGATGGCGCCTTCTTCACATGAATTTGAGCCTCTTAGATGAAGGCCAGGTGGAAGGGTATGAGAAAGATCCGATGGTGAGGAGAAATAGTGGTACAAGTGGTGGAAAATAAAATAGGACAAAGCTGCATTTCCCCTGCATTTTCGCGCATGGTTTCTGCTTAAATGTTATAGGAAGAAAATGGGCTAGGAGCTCCAGGCGCATGAGCTCTTTTTTTTTTTTCAAAATAAATAAACAACAAACCTCCATAAATTGAATCTAAAAATTTAGAGAGTATCTCTTTTCCGAAAAATCTTAATGCTTGAATGTCTTAAAATTAATGAATAAAATTAACAATAAAACTAAATGAAAAGATCTGATGTCCAAAATGCTAAAAATGAAATTTTGAGATAAATTAAACAAAAAAATAGTAAATAAATAAAAGAGTAAAAATTTGGTGTCTACAGCAGCAACCTTCATTTTTTTTTAGTTGCAGAAGTTTAAGCCTTCTACGTAGCTACATGCATGAACAAGAAGGGAAAATTACACTTCACTCCCCTTAGCTTCTAACTAATGTTGCTATGACCCAATCAACTGAATAATCTCCTCAATTTGGTCCTTGGTAGTTTTAATTCTACAACTTCATTGCTTGTTTGCTTCAATTAACTACTATGCTTTGTTTCAATTGCACTTAAGTCATGACTTTAGGGGCTTCATGATCAAGTGAGCTTTGTATTTGCACATTTCTTTTAATTTTTCTTAATTAAAGTGGTACCTTGTGTGGCGACCCCACTTCCCCCTAAGGCGAACCAAAGGGTTGGCGGGCCGTCTGCCCAACTCTCGCCAGGACTCACGCAAGCATTCTAACCCAAATTCTTTCGAAGAATAACCTAATCTATTACAAAACAATACTCCCAAATAGGCTGATGACTAAAACCACATGAACTTCAGAGATAATAACATTTTAAGATAGCAAAACGACGGCTCTTAAACATCTCACGTGCTACATACCAAGGTATAAAGTTGTACGAAACCGGATAGATAATTAGATACATCACTAATACAAACTTACAAGCCAAATGTTCGAATTAGGGTTTACACATTTTCCAGCTTCAAGTGGCATTCAAAAATAAAAAGCACATTAACCAAATTAAACACATTTCAATCCACCCAAGTAGTCATAGTATTCAAACACATCCCAAAACGAAACATGGATAAGTCCCAAAGCTTTCAGTTTCCAGAGCCTGTTAAGGAAAACAAATAAACGTGGGGTGAGCTAAAGCTCAGTGGTGCCCCAAAACATGCAGTCACGTAAATCAAACAGCGAGTAATAGCTTAACCAAATTGAACAGTTAGGAAAGCGTATAACAGCACAAGGTAGGATACAGGGGCTCTCAGGAGCCATTTTCCTCGCTTGATCACCATTCATCGTAGTTGACCCTCCGTCAACTCTCACTACTTATAGTCCGTGTAGATCCACTCATTTTAATCCTAACCCGTCACCGTACGTACCCCTGTCCCGGGCCCGAACACCGACTAAGGAAGCAGTATACTCGAGATATTGTGAGAACCCGTAAATTCGCTAATATTTTTCCTAGGGTTTTCCCCTTTAATTGCATGTTTTCTGCATTTTCTGGCCTAGGAATATTTTCTTGGTGGATTTTATGAGCAATTATAGTTTTTAGATGATTTTTCTAGCCTTGGAGAGTTTTTGGAAAATTAAGTATATAGAAAGGACGTGGGACCCACTAGTGCGGAAAGTTCGGAAAAATTCGGCCAATAAGGTTAGATTCCGGATACTGTGTAAAATGTATCGGGTGTTAATGGATAAGTAGAGGAGTGTGAAGTGATTGATGTGAGAGGTGAACAAAGGATAGAAATGCAATTAATGTGATGCCAAGTGTCACCATGATATTGGTTAGGACTTAAGAGTTACTATTCATTTTCTTGACTATTTTGACTAAGTGGTTAATATCTTCAAAAAAAATCACAAAAATTCACCATTTTCACCTCTTGATGGCCGAACCTCTCTAGCAAGAAGAAAGACAAAATTCTTCAACTTTCTAGCTTCCATTTCACTCAATCTTCCAAAACCAACCACATAACTTAGATTCTACTCCATAAAATCTATCCTTTGGGTGCTTGTGAGTGGTCTATTGAAGTTTGTTTGAAGGTCTTAGGTGGCCAACATCTCTACATCTCTTGTTTCTTAGGTAAGTGATGTTTGACTACTCCCTTATACTTAATGATGGTTATTTTATGCCTAATGGTGGCTATGGTGTGAGAAATTGTGGATTATTTCATGGTTTGGAATGAATTGGTTGAGTTTTTTATTTTATGAGGAATTTTCTGGTTTCTTATGATCTTGATGGTGTGGTTGTTTTTGATGGTTGGTAATAAGGGGCTTTGACTCTAGTAGGTGTGAATTGTTGTTAAATGCAATCAATTTTGAATTTGGAAGAATTTCTGGAAAATTAGGGTTCTTGGTTGAACATTCTGTCCGAAATTTTAGGTCATAGATAGAGGCCGAATTGGACTTTTCTCTAAACATGAAAGTTGTAGGTATTGATGAGTTTGAAGTGCCTGCAAAATTTCAGGGCATTTGGAGTAGTGTAGAGTGAGTTATGCCGTTTTTACTATTGCTGTTTTTGGTGAACAGAATGTGCGAACTGCGATAGTAATTGTCTGTTTTGACTTGAATTGATTTGGATTTTGTTGTTGGTGTCTTCTGATGAAATGTAGCTTGATGTCTTAGCTTTCATATTCCTTTGGAATCAATGCATTTGGACCTGTATAGACTGAATTGGACTGATTACAGTTTTGTGGGATTTGGGAACCTGCAATTACGGTTCTGGGTTAGTTTTCTGCATTTTTGACCTAGTTGTGCTAGGATTTGGACTGAGTGGCCTTCTACATTGTTGTAGCCCTGTCTTTTAGCTTCGCGATGGTGGGTCTTACACCCTCATCCGATGAGCGTAACGCATTTTGTGCCATTACCGCATTTGGAAGCCAAAAACTGTTTTTTTTTGTAAGGTCACATTAGTGCATTGCTGAAATTTCTGGTTTGCTATGATGCTTGATTATGCATATGAAACCCTATTGGGGTTGTGTTTGGCTTGGATTTATGACTCGTTATCGAGTCTTATGGTATTTGTTTACATATTCTAGGGCGTGACGTTAGTGCACGACGTACTAGGGACGACGGTGCATGAAACCTCACTTGCTTAATTGGTGAGTATACTACTCACTTGGATTTATAATGTGGCTTTGCTATATGTGATTGTGATGCCTTGAAGGCTTGTTTGGCTATTGGAAATGATTAGGGTGAGGGTGTACTTGACCGCCCTCATTCCTTTTATTCTTGTGACCGATTGTTTACCGTTTCACTGTATTACTGTACTGCTATATGAATTCTTGGATTTCATTCATGGAAATTGTTTGGGTGTTGGTTGGACGAGTATCCAACGGCCCTACTGTACTGAGCTCGACCCCGTTGGCATTCAATTGAATCGAGCCAGCGAGGGCTTGGTCGTGAACATTGACTAGCCACGGGGACTGAAATGGGAATCTTGTGGTAATGAGACCCTTGGTTCCGGTGTACTCGAGTATCACCTAAAGTTACTGCTTGGAGTGCGGGCCCGGTTGGGGTATGTTGGGTGGAAGGAATGGAAGTGAAGAGGGGTCTACGGTTTGGTACTTTTAACATTGACGGAGGGTCAATGAGTTTGGATCAAGAATGTGCGTGGAAATGGGCTCTTGAGAGCCGACCGTATCCTTTTACCGATTGTTTTGCTTCTTATTTGAATATTTGCAATGAACGAATATGCTTAAGTGATCTTGGTTGATTGTGTGATAGTTGCTCACTGAGCTTTAGCTCACACCATTCCATTTGTTTTCCTTACAGGAAAATAATCACTTTTGGAAGCTCATACTTGTTGGTTGCCAAATTGAGCCATGTATATGTCTATTTTGATAGCTCTTTGCATGAAACCCTAATGTGTATTGGGTTCATCTTTTGATTGGCAAACCGAACATTGTATGCCTATGATGAATAGCTTTTGACATGCCGATGTGGTTGTAAATGTTGAATTTTGTATTAAGGTTTGGTGGGATCTCGGATTCCACTATTCCGGGCACTATCATCATTTTCATTTTTCTTATTATTTTGTTATTTTGGTTCTTGTGGCTTGTTCAGCGCGCTTTTACTTTCCCGAAACGTTCTAGATCGCGTGTAACTGCCCGTAGTCCTGGCGAGAGCTGGGCAGGCAGTCCGCTAACCCCTTTGGTTCGCCTTAGGGGAAGGTGGGGCTGTCACAATTGGTATCAGAGCTTAGGCTTCAGATCTCTGTAGCGTATCCTAGAGTGAAAGATTAGGATGCCTGACTGTGAGATTAATTTGAATATTATGTAACGAGGATCTATCGTATCCTAGGGGTTAAAGAAATTGATTATTTGGGAGTTTCTTACTTGGGATTTATATGGAAGGAAAATATGGGATGAGAGAATTGTAGTGAAAGATTAGACGCCTTTGAATTATCCTTATACCTCGAAGCATGGCAAGAGTTGAGGTATTTATATTACTGGCTATGGGGGTTAAGAGACCGAAATTTGTTGGCCAACCTCCACGTATGATGATTTTGAACCAAGATAAAAGAATATCAAATGAATAAAATGCATTTTCTGCCTGTATACTTCCTAGATATTTGCAAGCGATGATTTGCCGATTTTAGTAAAAAAAAAAAACAAAAAAAAAATGTGAATTTTACTTGAATAACTGATGAGTTGTTGAATTTTGTGTATGGTAGGTGGATACGGTTAAAATTTTCTAAACTAAGTTTTCTCCTTGATTGTAGACCGGCATATTCTCGCACTTGAATTTGTCTCTGCTTTACATGAAAAACAAATATATCTTGAGTTTTCGAAAGAATGGCGAGTTATTGGAATTATAATGAAACTCCTGAACTTGATAAGTTTCGGGTTACTTTATATACTTTACTTATGGTTTAAAATTCTTGACTTTCTAGAAGGGTAAACCTATCTTTAAGTGTACGGACTGAGGGACTTTGAGATATAAAGTAACCGCATGCAAGAGCACGAGGTTAGTGTGAAGTGACTTGGTTTATATTTGACACGTAAGTTAGCCAGCTGTACTTGTTTCTTGGGTTTGAACTTGGAACTTGAGACTTTACTATAGAACCTAAGATTGGTTATTCTTGAAGATGATGGTATTTTTGCTAGTCGCTTGTTTATTCCAGATTTTGAACTTGGAACTTCGAAAGGATAACCTTTGGTTTCAACTGGTGTTATGGATTGATTGGATATCGTAAGGGTAGGTGATTTGATTGAAATTAGCAATAATTGGACCCTTTGGTTTAACTATAGCCTAGGAAGGGTGGTGCACGTCCTGAGGCTTTGGTATCCTGCTTACATGAGCTTTTATCTGTGACATATTGGCCTTATTTTGTGACTTTTAGCTCGTGCTATAGTTTTTGATACCTGTAAAGAATCATGTTCCGATTCACACAAATTTTTATACCTTGTATATGTCTTGTCCTGTGTATATGTCTTGTATAATTGTTAGCTCGTGCTGAAATATGCCTTGTCCTGTGATTATAGACTTCTATTAAGTAGGGCAGCAGGAATGGAAAAGGTCCCTAGTACTGAAAATGAATCGAGAATAAACCCGAAGATCAGATCTACCAGTGTATTAAGGATTAACCTAGTCGGGAACTTGGTGAGATTTTTTTGTGCGCAACATATATGATGATTGGTTCTGTGACCATATTTCAATTTTAGGAAGTTTGCACTCTCCAGTAGTATTTTGTTGGTTTGGTGAACAATCTTGAACTGCCTGAGACCGATGAGATTGAGCTTACTTGCAACTTGAACCTGTTTAGGCTAAGGTGCCTTACGTATCCTTAGTGGACCTCATTTGACTGAATATATGGAATGTGGACTAGGATTTGTGACTGCTTAAGAATGTGAATTGCTGGACAGAGGTTAGGCCAGTCTGTTCCTACCTGTACTTATGATCCTTGAACTTGAACTTGTGTTCATGCTCCCTGAACTTGTAATATTTGACCCTGCTTTTGAACTTCTTCGTACTCGCGCACTATGAACCTGAAGAAATTGGCTCTGCTTTTGAACTTATTGATTGAACACTGCTTTGACCCTACTCTTGAACTTATTCGTATTCATGTGGTTGTAGACCGGCTACTACTTTTCTGTAGCGGTTGAACTGAACCTCTCTGGTGGGGCATTGCCTGTTGTGTTGTCCAGCACCGCCATTCTCTGGCGAGGCATGCCTGTTGTGTTGTCCAGCACCACCAGGGATGAAATACTTGAACGGAGGCTCTCTGGTGAAGTTTAGCCGTTGTGCTAGCTTGTTGTGTTGTCCAGCACCACCAGGGCCAACTTACTGAACTAAAATTCTTTGGTGAAGCATAGCCGTTGTGCTAGCTTTTTGTGTTGTCCAGCACCACCAGGGATGAATTTTGATTTGAAGCTTCACTATACCCTAAATTTCTTCCAAATATCTGGGACATTACGTCCGATTTCAAGCCTTTTGCCTGTTTTATCTGGTTACGCGATTAACTCCCTACTGGACCACTGGACCATGACTATTTGATAAGTTGGATTGGCGTGATATTTAGTACTTGAATGTGATAAGTGATTTACAAGATCGTGAATTGTGATAAGTAAGATTATAATGTTTCTTAGTATTTGACTGACTTTGGGAAAAACAAATTGGACCTGGTGAATACGAGTTAGAAGAGATGGAATTCTACTGCTTGATTGGTTCCTGAGCGATATCTTGACCGGCGTTATATAGGAGTTAGAATGTCGATGACGACATTCTTTTAAGGGGGAGAGAGTGT